>NC_081183.1:89128288-89406760 GCF_029867415.1 Vicia villosa | reverse complement strand
GCGAATAGGAAACCTTTACACAATTAGGAGATTCAGGATAAGATACTATATTCAGGTCGATGGAAGGTGTTAGGCACCCTAAACCCTTTCCTAAGGCTTGCATTATAATGATCAAGGTTTATGGCAAAAAATAAAGAAACGCAACAGACAGTTAATAGAGTTAAAGGCAAGATTATTAATATTAAAGGTTTATGATTTAAGAAATAAGAAATCGGGACAAATGAGATTTATGAGGGAGGGGACTCGCCTTGTTGCCAAGTGCCTACGTACTTCCTTATGGAGGATCAGAGTCTACGTAGTTCGGGGGAGGGTTTTACGCCCTTAGAGTTGAAATTTGATTTGGTATGGTTTTTGAGGCTTTTTGAGTGGCCTATCGTAGTTGTGATAATTTGTAGTTTGAAAAGGTTTGGGAAATGTTTTAAGGTTTGGGCGTACAACCCTTTATTTGTTACCATTAACCGCAATGATCGATAGATTCGATCACCATAGTTAATAGATTAGTAGCTGTATCATTACCAATTTTAATTGATGGATTCAATTATCACTAATAACGAATACAAGTATTTTTTAGAAATTTCAATAATTTAATTTGTATCATTACCCTCGTAATCGATTGATTCGATTAAGAATAATAATGAATTAAAATGAGGGAAATAGGCTAATCATCGCAACCAATAAAAATGGTTGAAACCTTTTAGCCAAATAAAACTTTTTATTTTAATTAAATAAGTATTTTAAGAAAATCGATTATTTCCCATCACGATTAATGGATTAATCGGAACGAACAATAAATTGGAAATTGAATATCTATAATTAATTTATACTTATTTAAGAAAATTATTTATTATATAAATAAATTAGTAGTAATTTAAGAAAAAGATTTTAAATAATACTAATAATTAAAATTAATAAGTTAATAGAGATTTTGATTCAATGTGGTTGCAATTAGGGTTTATGATATATGGCTAATTTTAGGACATTGGATCTGGCTGAATGGGTGGTCCTAAGGTAAGATTGTGAGGATGCCATGGTGATCTATTTGGCAGGCGCAACATGGGATCGGCAAGGGTTTTCACTAAAAAAAATATGTTAGAGGGGAGTCTCGAACCCATGACCTCCCCCTCACAAGCGTATGAGCTAACCACCAGACCAAACACACTCATTCGTTTAACACGCGCACCCAATACAACATATACAAAATCAAGAAACACACACGAAAACGCGCGCGTAAGTTTAAACCGGTCAACCAGATGAGAACACCTCATCATCTTCTCCAACATACCTGTAAAACTCTGCAGATTTAGCTACGAATCTGCTACGATTCGTTTCATAGCAAACATACCTGGAAAAATAACGATTTGCTCATACATACATATAAATAGTGCGCACCACCCCAGATCTACTCGTCCTGATCATACGAACCTGACTATGCCCTCAATTTGTTCTAATTTTACCTCTAACGAAAACCCCCAATTTACAACTAAGAACCCTAATTCGGTTAACAATGGTGATTACTACCAAACATGCCCAGAATTTTAATTAACAATCCACAAACATTCACAGCATCCAGAACAATCATAATATACCATCAAAACTCTATGAGGATGCGTGCAACAGTCCAATCGATCAAGTTTTTAGAGTTACATACCTTGGCCAATTGGAGGTTAATCTGGGGGGTGCTGAAGTCGTGTGATGATCCCAAACGATTCAGAGTGCTCCAATGAATGTGTAGCAATGCTCAAACTTCTTTGGAATGCCCTTAATCCTTGAAACCGAATCTGACTTTCTTGAAGAATTTTTATATGCTCGAATGCTCTTGCTCTGCCCAGACTTTCAACCCTTATTCATGTGGCATGTGTTAGGTACTTATAGGCAGTGAATTAGGTTTTAAAAAATAGCCCAAAACTCCCTTGAATCCAATCTTCCCAAGTTTGAGAAATTTGATTTTATTCTTTAATGGAAGCTTGCTATTTTTGTCCAATCTTGTGCCAATATCTCCCAATCACTTACGCACGAAAATTATATTGTAATTTGTCATTAATACTGATTGGAATTGATCAATATGCATTCTTTGACATAATATTTGGTTTTCCCTTTAATTAAATCATTCTTAAATGAAATAAAAATCATATAAAATTAAAGAATAAGCTAAAATTCATGACACATGGTATAGATAACATAAATGCCTTGGGGACCAAGATTGAATCATAAAAACATAGGCCCATTTGCAAAAAAATCAAATTTGAACCCCTTTGTTTCACATTTGGCCCCCAAAAATCACCCAACTTTGACAAGGCATATCTCCCTCAATATTTAAGCTATGAAGGAGTTCTAGGACTTTTTGGAAACCTCAAGATGTCCTCTATAAGCCACTTTGGAACATATTTTTCATTTGGAGATTTTATCTCGATCATATGCCCTTTGACAAAAAACTGCTTTAGATTGATGTTTGAAAAGGACCTGTAATCTTTTGTATCATATCACCCAAATGAAGCATTTCTGGCCTTGGCTTGTGAGAGACAAAGTTGTAGAGAATCCAATTTTCTTCCAAATAGGCTTTGAGTGACGAATTTATGATGTTCCATGTGAAAGTTATGGCCAGTCAAAGTTGAGTTGACTTCCTCCTAAAGAAACCCCAATTTGAACCTTTTTGCATTTGTTCATTTCTGAGTTTCTATTGATGGATCATGATAAACCTTTGATAAAATGATGGATATATTCTCCCCCACTTGATTTTGACCAAAATTGAGAGGTTTTGACTGTGTTTTGATTATGGTTGACTTTTAGGTCAAACCAGTTGATTGTGAATCTTTTGAGCTGTTTGAGCAAGAAACCTTTGGAGTTGGGTCTTGACTTCTGTCATAGAGTCATATTAGATCATCATGGGCCATGGAGGACTTGATTAGGGATCTTGTCTTGTTGATTTCCTCAAGAGAACCTCAAACCCTAGCTTTAGGAGGCTCTTGACTAGGAGCATACCCTGATGGAACCTGTGCGCCTTGTACTTTTATGGATGAGATGTGGAAGGCAAATTTTGGGGTATGACAATGATAGAATTAGATCTTTGAATGTTGATCGTGTCAGCACCGTTCGTAGTAACTGAATTTGATCTTGGAAGGATGATCGTGTCTACACCGTTCGTGATGATAGAATTAGATCTTCGAATGTTGATCGTGTCAGCACCGTTTGTATTAACTGAATTAGATCTTTGAAAATTGGAGATATTGTTTATCCGCTTGTACCTGTATCCTGAAAAAGGTAAAGTTAGTCTTTATGCAATGTCATGATGCATGTATTATGTGACGAGTCTCTCAAAATAAATGAGAAACTTGCGTGTTATGTATGGATTTATTATGAGGTAATGTATGCAATGTATGAATATGTTTATGATATATAATGTATGAATATGATTTATGCTGTCTTGATTGAGAAAGTAAATCTCTATATTATTGTGATTTTGATGTTTGATCTTGTCTTGAAGATGCTCAGCTGGGGACTTATGATTTCTGCTTGGGGATGAAATCGATTTGAATGATTGATCTTTGATGCACCCTGTCTGGGGATAAGAGAGATGAATAAACCCCGTTGGAGGAGGGATTGAAGATAGCTACTTGAGGAATACCCTGTGAGGATATAATCCTGTGAAACTGGTTCTGCAGGAGGACGTCGATGCCTTGAACATTTTCCCCAGTAGTTATAGTGACTGTCATTCCTGGACTTGTATTGATTGGAACACACCGATGAGTATTGATCGAAGTGTCAAACTGGCCCTGCATAGCTTTGCCCTAGCTAGTAGGGACTTTGAAGAGATTCGCCTCGCGGGGATTTTATGAGATGTGCACTATGGGTGACATGCCCCTAGTAATCATAGATTTAGGAAGATGCCCGACGTTGATTGGGAAGTAGCTTCAGACCCACTTGGGTGCATGCCCCTGATTGATTTGTATTCTTTGAGAGATTCTCGGAATTTTGACCTGATTGCCCCAGATTGATTGGACAAAGCACGTCGTGCCCCTTGTATTCATTGATTTCTAATCAACTGAGTCAGTGTAAGAGATGTTGTTGCTGAAGTGGCTTCGTCTGTCGGGATAATTTTTAGACATTAGTCGTACCCTGTGCAGATTCTTCCTGATGCTAACATTCGAAATTATGTAGCAGAATATGTTTAATAATGAATCCATGAGATGCAATGCATATGTCTGTCTTGAGTTTTTGAAAAACATTAAAACAGGAGATGTAAAAGCGTGATATTTGTAAAAAACGTGATGTTTGTAAAAACGAAATATCAACTCAGCATTTGTGGCAATCCTTAAGGAGTCAGGATACCTTTTTTATGACAGTATGCTTTCGAACTAACCATGCTTCAGTTAGGACTTTCAAGGGTTTGTAACGTGGCTTGGTTCATGGTTTAAGAAACAAAGGATAATGGCTCAAAGTTTATTTGTACCCATCCCAATCTTCATGATGTTCTTCGATCCTATGCTCAGTTAACTTTGTGTTTAAGTCCTAGCAAAGCTTGAAGTTGTAACATTGACATTTGATGATGGTTAAAGCACCGATAGTTTATTTTGGACAGACAGTCATCCTTTTTTGTAATATTCTTTTTTTTTGTCGAGGATTTATAACAACCTCTTTTGGGTTTTTTTTTTACTTTATTATCCCTAAATTTTTCCTGAACTGTTTATTTTGAGGTTACAGTCAGCGGGATGTTTCAATTTTCGATAAGTCTCCTTCATAGGTTTTGACTTAACAATTTTTTTCTTCTTCTTTTTCATGGATATTGTCTGTCTGACTTAACGGTTATGGGGACTCATCATTATTCGCGTAAACAACGGCTAGTATAATTGAGTTAACTGAGTAACTACCCTGCCCCAGGTTATGATTAAGGGTTTTAAATTGCATATGAAAGAAAAATTATACTCCTTAGGCTCAAAAGGGTTTATGAGGGATTAACATCCTTATATCTCCACTATTTAGGAATTGAAACAATGCCTGTACATCGTCAGCGTAGTCTGTTCAAAAGCATCACTGTATGAGGTTGTGACATCGTCTTTGTCATCCTCCCTCAAAAGGTTTACAGCTTAGCATGAGTTGAATATCACAAAACATATGCAAAGTAAAGACACAATTTAAATGAGAGATAGCGAAATAATTTATTCAAGACAAACATATGCAATGCACTGATGATGATTATTCAAACAGATAATGTCTATCATAAGTCGAATGTTTAAACAAACAGAATAGAAATTGCGCATGAAAATAGGTCTAATGATTTAAAAATTCATCCTTCTAGACATTAATCAGTCTTGTCGTGATTAGGCATGGGAGCAGTGATCACTACAAGAGTCTTGGGAGGATTGAATTTGATTTCCCGAGCATCAATCATATCTTGGATCTTGTTCTTCAATGGCCAACAATCATTTGTATCATATCCAGGGCTATTGGAATGATATGCGCATTTCGCATTGGGCTTATAACTAGGATCGGAAGTGTTAGGTTTCATAGGAGGATCCCTTACAGTAATCAAGTTTGCCTTCAGCAGATGTTGCGGTACCTGAGCCAGCGACATATTGATCTTTGTGAACTGACGCCTAGGTGCACCTGGCTTGCTTCGTTGTTGTGGAACTGCTTCAATAAATAGGTTGCGTTCATTACGACCTTTTTGGTTGTACATAACATTAGCCATATGAGGCTTCTCAGGTGAGTTGAAGTCAATGATCTTGTCGTCAATTAAGTCTTGAATCCTATGCTTCAATGGTCCACAATCTTCAGTATCATGACCAGGGTTGTTCGAATGATAAGCACATCTTGCATTATACTTGTACCCAGGAGCAGGATTGGTAGGAACTGAATATGGAGGCAATAGAGTTATCAGGTTCCGAATTGAGCAGTTGTTGCAGAACTTGAGACAGCGACATGTGCAATGGAGTAAATGATCGCTTAGGTTTGGATTTCTATTTATCTTGACCACCTTGATGCTTATGTTGATTCTCCTCCTTCTCGATCAGAAGTGCCTTTAATTCTTCTTGCCCCTTGGCCAAGCTAAAGATCATTTCTTGGAACTGGTTGTTCTGAGCCTGAAGATTTTTGACTGATTGCTCGAGATTCATGATGCTGAAATAAACAGTGAGGAAGGATGAGAGACCTATTGTAAGAAACCTGCTATGCGATGTTATAAATGCAGATGCAATGTTTTCAAGGATCCTTAGGAAATTTAGTTTGCAATATTTAGACATTGAATCAATCCCAGCTTCGTCTGAAGAACCTTGGCTTTCGTTCTTAAGCGTCCTTCTTTAAGAATCAAGCTCACCATATCGAGTGGGTCATCGCCTCTGATTTGGGATATCTGTTAATTTGAAAGTATATGGCTAGAGGAAAATAAATCCTCTTGCCCCTTGATCGGTACTGTGTTTCTGAACTGGAAGGCACACGGCTAGAGGAAAATAAAGCCTCTTGCCCCTTGATTAGGGATTCAGTCTTTGATAAGGGCACCTGAAATTGTGCGCCCTAAATTCCTAAGATCCTTGAAAGGGTTAGTCAACATGTTATGCTTATGATGTCATGATGTCATGATGTTATGTGAATGCAACTCATTATACACGGCGTGAGATAGTAAGGGTAAACAAGTCTTTTAACAAAACCTGCAGGGAAACAAAAGTTAGTAGCAAACACAAACAAGTCACACAAGTCACACAATTTCCTTAGGCTTGGCTTGCATGGAGTTTAGATCATGTGAGATACCCTTCCCCAAATGTATTTCTAAGGATAAAGATGATATCAGCAACGGGTTCTACCGAGTTACCCAGAATTGTCAGCCCTCCTAAAGCACCCTCGAACATGATACATACATACCATGCAATGATACTTTGAGAAAGAACCTATCTGAGCTGTAGTATCAGGTAGCGACTATGCTCTCAACATACATCAAGAGTAGTCCCCCCCACTACGTTACTAAAAGTCAAGATGGGTTAAAGGTAACTAAAGGTCCTTAAGCTCCGACTCACCCACGGACATCCGCACGAACCTCCCTCATACAAGAGAAGCATGCAAACACCCATAGAGGCCTAACTTAAGCGTGAACTCTCATATTGACCAATCCTCCACATACTTTTTAAGGTCGCCATGACTATGCCACTTCCTATCTTAGGTGTGCTTGAATCCGGGTGTAGGATTCGTCCTTCATTTAATTCCCAAAACAACCCTGAAAAATAAAGCAAACAATAGAAACATTTAAGTGAATCCTAAACTTTTAAGGTAACCCCTCTTTTATTGGAAAATCCCCAGCAGTCGCCAGTTCTGTAATACGGTGAACTGACTTTTAAAAAAATGTAGTGGTAAGCAAGAGTCGCCACCGACTTTTATTTTATCCAGTTTAATAGAAAAGCTAAAAGAACAGGAAAAAACCTTTTAAAAAGAAATTTTGAGTTCGGGGGGTAATTTATACAAAGTGAAGGTGTAAGGCATCCTTTGAATCCATGGTTTTCCATGGGCTCTTAATTGCTTAGCTCTTTAGTTTTCAAAAGTTTAGAAATGAAATAAGGACTTTAGCTTGTAAATAAGCGTAGCCTTTATGAAGGTTTTTTGATAAAAAGGGGTAAAAAGAATTTAAACCAGAGTAAGCAATTAGGAGGTAATTACCTTAAAATTATAAAAATTCTTTTAGCCTTTCAGGACTATCCATACCATAGGAGGGTAGGAAGTCCTTTCATTGGATGTAAAGGGTCATCGAGGAAGTATCGTTCGCCATAAAACTGTCCCTACCATATAGAGGGTATGTAGTCTTTAGGGAAGGATAAAATAGTCATTTAGGCAACAGGCGAGGATACCTTAGCAATGGGACAATGATCTTATTTCCGAGGGCAACATCGAGGGGCAATCATCTTATGATGATTTCAATGTATTAAGGCAACACTTGCTTTAGGTATCCTCGGAATCGAAGGAGTTGACTATTTTAGAATCGTAATTAAAGGCAACAGGCAGCATAAGAGGTTACCCTAAAGGTGTGTGTGTGTGTCACAATCAGGTGACTCAATTCAGTTATATTTATCTTATAATTTAGGCAAACTAAATTTATTAGCAGGCTTGTCACTCCCTAGATTACTAACCACGCAGTATAAAAGCATAATTAAAAGGTCCTACGCTATTACAATAAACACCTGTGGGCAGAAAAATAAAGACAGGAAAATAAAATCCCAATTAAACTATTACATCCTATGAGCAGTTACATAATATAGCAAAAACTTGCGGGAAAACCACAAGAAATAATTAAGTAGATGATAACCCTGCAAGACACTATAGTAAGAATAGTAAAGTAAACAAATAAAGGCGAAATTATAAATAATAAAGTAAAATAAGAGGGCAAAATAAAGAAAATTAGTGTTTTAAAAGAATTATGGGGAAAAACCTAAATCTTTGGTTAATGGGCAACACCTACAAGTAATTACTAAGCCTAACTGCACTAAAGTAACATGGCAAGGGAAAGTCAATTGATTAAATGAACTTAATTAATCTAAATTTTTTAACCTAAATTTAAATTAATTAGCCTAAAAATAAATTAATTAGCCTAAAAAATAATTATTAGCCTAAAAATAAATTAATTAGCCTAAAAAAATTATTAATTAGCCTAAAAATAATTATTAACCTAAAAATAATTACTAGCCTAAAAATAAAGAATGTGATAAACTCCTAACCCTAATTCATGAAAATAAACAACATTTACCTAAGGGAGAAAATTTAAGGTTTTGGTTTGTAATTAAATATTAATAATAAAAGAGGGTTAATTAAAGGAAAAGAAAAAAAGGAAGGAAATAGAACCAAAAGGAAGAGGCTGAGATTTGATGTGGCAATCCTTGAGGGTGCATGATGAGAAAGTGGCCAGCAAAGTTGTTTGGCCAAAAACAAGGTTAATGGCCAAAGGAAGAGTACCTGCAAAAAAGGCTAGTAATAATGTTAATAATGAAGATAATAATAATAATAATAATAATAATAATAATAATAATAATAATAATAATAATAACACAGGAAAAAATTAGAGTTTAGAAAATTAAATTAGGGACAAAATTACGAATATCCTTGATTTGGCCAAATACCAAAAGGTTTTTGGCCAAATATGAATAACTTTGATTTGGCCAAATACCAAAAAGTTTTTGGCCAAAAAAGCAATTGGGGGTACCATCCACTTGGTCAATCCATAGAAAAACCTGTTCATAAACCAATACAATGTTACTGTTAAGAAAACAAATAAAAAAATAGAAAAGTGATTAAAATAAAAATAAAAAAAATAATATAAAAACCTGATTATAAATCAAATAAAATAAGAACACCAAACTACAATTTTTTTTGAAAATATGAAAATAGAAATTAAATCAAATAAAATAGAAAAAAGAGGAAATTGCGATTTTGAGGGTCGAAATCTTTTAGAATTCTATTCTAAAGGAGTATTGTTCTACGATTTTTTTTCTGAACTTATGGAAAAAAATTCGGAGTAAATCGAAACAGTAGTTTCAGAATTCGACTGATAGGCTGAAAAATTTATTACTGTGCTGCAGCCGGAATTGCAACCCTGAAGAAGGAGAAGTAGGAGAAAATAGTTTTTGTGTTTGTGAGAAGAGAGAGAGTGGGAGTAAGGGTTAGAATTGTTAGTCCTATTTATATCATCATGAATTAGGTTAGAAGAAAAATAATTATAGTAAAACTATGGACCAAATCAAAGCCCAGAAATCAATTTGTTTTAATTTTAATAAAAAATTAAATCAAACTAATTTAATAAGATTGACTTGTTCCCTAAGTTATAAAAAGTGCTAAAAATAGGACAAATAAGATTAAAAACTTCTTTTTTGGGATTTTTTGAATATTTTATGATTTTTGGTGATTTTTTGACTAAAAATGCATAAAAAGTTAAAATTGCTTATTTAAAAAAAATGCCTATTTAATTAATACGAAAATTACAAATAAAATGATAAAAAATGATTTTTTAGTGATTTTTTAATATAAATGAAAATAAATTTAAAACTATAGTTAGAAACAAATAAAAGAAAAAAGTGTTAGAATTGGGATTCGAACCCGAGACTTTGTACTTGCAAGCCTTACCTCCTTACCAATCGCGCTATATTATTTGTTTGAAATAAAAGCCAATTGAAAGTTTATGAAGCATGGGAAAACATTTTGCTATTTATTAAAATATAAATAATTTAAGATTAAATTATTATATTTTATAATAGACTTAAAATCGAATATTTATAAAATTCAAGACGTAAATGTGAATGACCTAAAAATTTTATAAAAAATCCATTTTGAAATAATTTGAATATTTGAATATGGTGGGCAAAATTTTGGGGTATGACAGCTGCCCCTGTTCAATCTTCTTAGACCTGAGGATGTAGAATGGTTTGTATGTCAATCGGTATCTGAAGGTGGAAGAGGATTGAACACTAGAGTACCCAGAAATTTACACTATTGTGGATGGGCTTAGAGATGCCACCAAGATATTGAGAGACTTGATTGAGATGGGCTTAAAGATGCCATCCAGCTTGATAGACTTAAGATTCAGAATACGTCGTAGTTAGACTGTATCTGAAGGATATACTTAGGATGAGTTGTACGTTAGACTAAATCCACTGTATTGATAAGTGTCAAAGTAAGTCATACGTTAGACTATACTTTTAGGATGAGTCATACGTTAGACTAAGTCCAACTGCATCGAAATTGATGTCTGTGGATCTTGAATTGAAGTATAAATTCCATTGGATATTTATATAGGGATTATTTGAAGATGATGGGGCCTTTGGAATCATGCCTTGAAGCTTTGCAAATATTCTCAAGTGTGAGCCCTGACTTCAGTCCTTGATAGGCTCAAAACCCTAGTTTGGTGACCTGGATAGATCTGAGGCGTGATGATTGGGGATTGGAGATCATAGGTGGATGGATGAAACATCTTGGGCCTTTTTATTGTGTTTGAGGATCATGTTGACCATTGATTGATCCTTTGCCTAAATCTCATAGATTGGAAACCCTAATAGAATACCAAAAGTGAACAAACTATCTTCATGAGGAAGACCGCCATTTGTCGACCCCGCTGGAGACTCCAAAAGTGAACAAACTGTCTTTTTGAGGAAGACTACCATTTGTCAACCCTGGCTGGGGAGTCCAGAAGTGAACAAACTATCTTCTTGAGGAAGACCGCCATTTGCCGACCCGCAGGGGGAATCCAAAAGTGAACAAATTGTCTTCTTGAGGAAGACTGCCATTTGTCAACCCTAGCAGGGGATTCTTGGTTGAAAAGTAAATGAACTGTCTTCGGCGGAAAATTGCCGTTCATTTACCCGGTGGACGAACTATCTTCGTAGAGGACTACTATTCGTTGGCTCTGTGGATACTTTTCTGGTAGATGAACTATTTTCGTGGAAAACTATCGTTCTTTGATTCTGCTGGAGAACTTGCTTTGGGGAAGTGGATGAATTGTCTTTGTAGAAGGCTCCCATTCATCAACTTAGCATGGAATCCGCTGGGGAAATAATTTATGAATGCCACAATATTATTGAGAGTAACACTTATTGACACGGTTGGAGATGCGTGGATGCGGGGATCAAACAAACTTCTTGACCGAGATTGCATTTATTTGATGTAGACGGACTCTCTAGGAAGGTGCGTAAGAATGGATTTGATCAGCTTGCAAGTGGACAGACGACTCAGTTAGGGAGATCCGCTGATTGCTGATCATGATGAAACTGTCGTCTTAGTTGATGACGCTTGACTTGGATATGCCATGTCAACCTGGCTGAAATTTGGAAGTTGAAAACAAACTGTCTTAACTTGGACCGCCGTTTGTTTGATGTATATGAATTTCGTGACAACTTCGTCGAGGACTTGTGAGGGAAAGGAGGTGGCAGATGTGAGATCTGGTTTTTGAATTGTCGCCTAGATATGGCTAGGGATCTTTGCTGAATATTCGCTAATAGTAGTAACTTGCTGGGTTTTTTGACGAAAATTCTTTGACAAGGGTGACGCTTGTCTATTTCTGGAAGAATCTCTTGCTTGGGAATTCCCAAATCGAGGTCTATGTGACTTAGGCAATGGTATGATCAAAACCTAACTAGACTATGCTGTCCATGCAGACATATGGTATGATGCGTGACTGTGGACCTCCGTTTTTTTCGGGCCATACCTCTGAGCATGAGAGATACGTGAACTGACTCTTTTTTATCGCTTATGCTTTCGCATTTTTTTGAAAATTCACAGAGTCGCCACCGACCTTTTATTTTATCCAATTAAGGAAAGGTTTATAAAAGAAACAGAAAAAAGACCTTTAACAAATTCTGGGTAAGGGGGTAGGTTATACAAAGGGAAGGTGTTAGCACCCTTTGTATCCATGGTTATCCATGGGCTCTTAAGTTTGCTTAGCTCACTTGTTTTTCGATCACTTTTCAATTGCTTTAGAATGCTCATATGTGGTTTCAAATACCTTTGTAAATTGAATTTGTAATGATCCTTGTGCGGATGTATACAAAAATGTTTGTTTATCTTTCGAAAGATGTTTTGAAAAGAACGTTAACTTTGTAATGATCCGTGTTTGGATGTATACAAAGTATTGTCTTTTTGGAAAGTTTTGTTTTGAAAAACAACAGTGTATGAGAATTTTGTTTGTTTTGAATTGAGCAAGCAAACTAGGAGGTCTACCCTGAGTTGTAAGGTCTTTATCCTTATTTCCTTTAAAAATCTATCCTTTCACCGGATACAAACAAAAGGTTCGATTTTGTACTCGAAACAGTAGAATTTTGACTTTGATTTTGAAAAGAATGAGAAGGGATTACCTTAAAAGGTGCAAGTGTGATTTGTGTTTGAATTCAGATATTTTATCTTTTGGAGTTAGTGATCTAACGGTTCAATTTTATCTTTGACATACACGCAGTTTATATTTGCTGGAAATTAAAATGCGGAAATGTAAAGTGCGGAAAGTAAATCTACGCTATTACATCGATTGTGCAAGAAATGTAAACTAGCCTATTTACATGAATTTGACATCCTATACATTTATCTAGGAATTTAAATTGCAGGAAAAATAAAAGGCATATTTTTGGATTTTTTATGATTGATTTTAATTATAATTAATGCATGATTAATTAAATTAAAATGAAGAAAAAAAAAGATGAAAATATATTTAAACCTAGAAATTAAGTTTAAAATATATACAAAATATTTGTCAATTAATTTTAAAACAAAACTAATTTTTTTGGAATTTTTGAAATTGATTTGAAATTGATTAAGCTAATTAATACATAATTATACAAATGATTATACAAATAAATAAAACTCAAAGAGAAAATTATTCAAAATATGTACAAAATTAGTTTATAATATATAAACAATATTTTATATAAAGAACAATTTTTTTATGATTTTTGATTGGTTAGAATAATTAAAAAGAAAATATATAAATATATACTAATTAATTATGCAAAATATTGAAATTTTGAAGAAAAATAAAATGTTTTTATTTCAGAAAATAATATATTATTTTAGAAGTCTAAAATTATTTTTTGTGTATTTTTTGGATTTTTAAAACTATTTTTAATTAATTTTGCAAAGAAATTAAAATAAAATAGAAAATAAAAGGATACTGATCAGATGTGGAAATTCATGAGGGAACATGGTAAGGATGAGTGTTCTGGAACGTTGGATGAGCTGGCAAGTGGATCAGAAGGTGATTAAAGTGGGGGACCATCGCACGTGGTACACCTGCAAAACACTGAATCCAAGATCAGTTTAAAAAAAACACGCGCGCGCCCTTCAGCCAATCAGAGGACGCCACGCATCATCTTCTTCCTCAGGATGGGTCTTTTACACCTTTCAATTGCAGGTGGTGTAAAAACTCCAACCTTTTACACCTGTTGAAAATAACGAATGCAAGCAAACATTAATATAAATTTGGCGCGATGCCATGGTTCAATTCGTCTTGTTCATGCGAGTTTGAAGGTACTACTTAGAGTTCATAATTTTGCATGGATCGTAAAACCCCAAATTTAAAGGTTCGAACCCTAAAATGGTGATCCTTCGTATAGGCGTCCAAACTTCAATTAAGTTTCCAAAAACGATTAGGACCTCAAACCAAACACAAATATATGTCTACATCTTGCTAAACATGCATGGATTATGAGATATAAGTTAGTTTTAGTTTGAACAAACCGTGGCCTAGGTAGCTCGATTTATGAGGTTTCAGGACTTGGAAATGATTGAGATATGTTCAGTAATGCTTGAGGAAGGTGTTTAAGTGTTTAGTTTATATTGAGAATGTATTAAACTAAAAATTCGAATTTGAAATTTCTTTGAAAAGTTTAAGTGGTTACAAGCATGGTACAAGCATAATAATGGCTCTGATTTCTGTCTCTTTGATTGTGAAGTGTTATAGCCTTTATATAGACTATGTTGTGCTTAGAATTGAAGCCAAGAAGCATCTAGTTGCCTTTGTGGAATTCTTGATTTTTTTATATTAAAAACCTTTGAATTATTGACCAAGTCTTCTTCTCTTCAATGCTCTTGCCTTGCTCTTCAATTCTCTGCAGAAAATCAGAGATTCCTTGGGTGAGTCATGCTTGGATTATAAGCTACCCATTATCCATTCATTTTCCTTTTAATTTAATCTTAAAATAAGATAAAATTAAGCAAAAAATGGATAAAAAAAAAGTGTGGGCCTTGTCTTGGTCGTGGGAGGCCCATAATATTATGGAAATGATGTTTGAACCATGAAAACTTGGCCTCATTTGGAAAAAATACATTTTTGAGCAATGTTGATTTCATGCATTTTCCCAAAATTTAGCCAACTTCAACAAGGTGTAAATCCCTCAATTTTTATCATATGAAGGAGATCTTGCACTTTTTGGAAACCTCAAAGAGTCCTCTAACCAATGCCTTTGGTCTCATGTCAAAATGATTTTTGATGCTCCTTTTGTGTCCTTTTGAAAAAAGTGTCTTTTTGTTGAATTTGAAAATGACCTGTAATGGCTTTGGTCATATTTTTCAAATGGTGAATGCAATGACCATGGGATCAATTGCATTTGAAAGATAATTGAATTTCCTTCAAAATGAGCTTTGGTTTGAATTTTTTGGATGAAGGATGAGAGAGTTATGACCAGTCAAAGTTGAGTTGACTTTTCAGGCAAAAACCCTAATTTTGAATCTTAGGATTTTGTTGATTTTTGATCTTTCCTTGATGAATTATGATCATCCAATGATCAAATGATGAATCCTTTGACAAAATATGGACTTTGACAAAAAATTTCATTTTTGACTGTCTGTTGACTTTTTTGGTCAAACGGGTCGTCTGTTGACTGTTTGAGCTGCTGACGGTGCGTCTGAGTGAATTGAAGTTTGAAAATTTGTATGATGGTACTTTGAGATATATGGATGTGCATGAAATCCATTTGAGGTCTCAAAAGCTTGTTTCTCCTGTAAAAACAAGAAAACCCTAGTCAGGGACTGTTTGTGTAGGAGACAGTTAAGCGTACCTGATTTTTGTGCAGTGTTGAGTCTCTGCTAATCGCGTGATATTCAGAAGACTTCTAGAACAAAAATCTTGGAATTTTGAATTGTGAAAGATTGATTTGATTGATGGTACAAAACACTGAGAATTGTACTGCCAGCAGTTTGGCTGTCAACTGACCGTTCAGGTATTGACGTAGCAGTTAGAGTGAAAAATCAACAGTCAAAGTTAATTTTCTTTTTTGTTGTTCTTGTTTTTGTTTTATGTGAAAAATGAAAGTTTATTTACATCACTTGTTAAAAAAACACAGACATAATAAATAACTATTATTTACTGTTACCAGTACAGTCTGAGTTTCCTGATTCTGCGCCTGCAAAAAAAAGATTTAACTCTGTACCAATTGTGTCAGTACTATTTATCTGTAAATAAATAAATAGCATGTGTGAAGTAATAAACAGTATTTGGCGTTTGCGTAAGAACAAATTCAACTGCAAGCCAAATTACTGCATAAGAAAAATTCTAAAAACTAAGTATTTCATATGTCAGGATATTTGTTGAAATAAAAATCCATGATTATATGAGACTCTTAATTTCCAGATTGGAGTTTTCTTGAAAAAAGATGCGGGCAAATTTTGGGGTATAACACTCCCGTTGGAGAAGTCTCCGAAATCCTTATTTTCTGGAGCTTCACCCTAAAGTCCTCAGTAGCCTCACTTGTTTTCTCCGAATGACCTTCAGTAGTCTTTGATTCGAACGAACCTCCAACTTCAGTATTGAAGATCACATTGTTACTTAGGCTCTCAGTAGCCTGCTTTCCTGTCGAAACTGTCTTCCACTCCTTGGGATCAGCCTCAGTCACGTTCACCATGTTGATATCAACAGGTTCAGCATAGTTGGTGTCAGCAACATTGAGGGGATCAATATCAACTTTCATGTTGTTTCTGCCCTTGTCAGCAAACTTCAAACAACCATCATTGATAGCATCCTGAATAAGATCCCTGAAAAGAAAACATTGTGAGGTTTTATGGCCCAAAAATCCATGATATTTACAGAAACCACTTTTCTTCCGTTGTTCTAATGGAGGAATCTTAGAATTATGAGGTACTATCATCTGGCCATCTTTTACTAATAGATCAAAAATTTCATCACACTTGGTGACGTCAAAAGTATATGTTTTCTTAGGGAATTCGTCATTCTTGTCTACTTCGACAGGGTTTTTTCCATTTGAAGGAGTGAGTAGTTTACAAGAATATGGGGGTGCCTCTTTTAATTCGGCCAAATCTATTTAGACCTCATCAGGGCCATATGAGTCATCGAAAGTTTCAACCTCGACATCTTCGGCTTCGATATAGGCTACTCTTTCTTTCTTATAATTTTTATTTGCTCTGGCCTTTTCAGCTTTCAATCGTTCGACTTGTCGAACTCTATCTGCCAACTGGGCCATATCTCTCAAATACTGAGTATCTAACTTCTTTCAAATTGAACAATCTAGGCCACCTGCGGCCATCTCGACCAATTCATGTTTAGGTACCTGTTAGCTGGAGATTTCGAATAATATGTATATTCTTAGAAGATTTAAGTTTCGGAGAAAGAATAGCTTTGAATGGCTATTTTTGAGAATGTTATATATGATGAAGGTTCCTAAATCGAAGCTGAATTGAGATAGGCAGTCTTCGAAGCCTTAAGTAGTATTCAAAATGCAAAGATTGTTGGGAATTAAGGTATTTTGGTACATTCTCACGAAGGACACGTTGCCACGAATCGAATAAGGTTCGAGCGGGAAGGTTTGAAATTCGAAAAGTTCTGTTTGAATCAAGGAGGACAGGTGGAGCCCCAGGGATTCAAAGCGCATGCATAAGGGGAACATGGCGTTTCGTTAGTATAGGACCGTTAGGGTCGAATTAGTATAAATAAGGGTCTTAGTGGTAGGATCCAGGGTGTTCATTTTGTACAAATTACTCACAAATCACTCAAGTATCAAGCGTTAGAGAAAGAGTTTTCGCTGAGAAATGTACGTGTAACACCAACACCTTATATATGTTTATCTTTATATTAAAAGATCGAAGTATTTTCAATTCTTTACTTTCTTGTCAAGTCTTTCCATATTTGCAGTTTAATTCCCTTTATATTTCCGTCGAAGTCATTTATTTCATTGCATTTTCATTTAGTTTCGTTTTGGTTGTTCGTAGATTTACATCATCATGTTATAACTAAAACCCAGAAAGTATGAACCAAATCATCATAAAAGACAACTTTTTGACACATGTCCTAGGATCAATCTAGTCGATCCTGCAAGTAACCAAAGTATCTTGATAGTTTAGAGGACTAGCGATTGTTTACTGGAAATCACCGTAAACAGTACCACTGTGAAACACCTTGATTTCAATAAACGGGACCTATTCAAATAATCATTTGTAGGCTCCGTGAATTTCCTCTTAATGCTATCCAATTCTTTCTAACTAATCTTCGTTAGTCCCATGTAAAATTGCTCATGGAACATTCTCTCTAAGTGAGCCCAAGTATCTATGGAATTTGGTGGCAAGGTGGTGAACCAAGTAAATGCATTTTTTGTCAGTGAACTAGGGAAGTATTTGATTCTTAGATTCTTGATATTTGCTAAATCACCTGCCTCGGTCAAATATCAGGTTATGTGTTCCACAGTCGATTCACTAGTATCCCCTGAAAACTTTGTAAACTTAGGCACTTTGGTGCCTCTTGGTAGTTCTGTTTGCAGGATATAATCTACCACGAGGGAGGTGTAATTTGGACGTCGAAGTCCAATGTTAAGGCGTTATTGGCCATGATCCTTTAGATCAAGGTTGTTAAGTTATTTTCCGCCGCCATATTATCTTGCCTAACCCTGTTAATCACTTCGTCAGCATTTTTCTCCCTATTAACCATCATGACTCTCCCAGGTTGTTCTTCAGGAATTTCCTAGCGTCAGTTCTCTGGGTTTGTCGTTCTATTCCTGCCCCCAAGACTCTTTCACCAGGCCTTTGTCTAGGTGGTCGAATTTGTTCTATAGTTGGTTCTTCTTCCTCGATTACAACCTGGTTGGTTTTACGTCGATTGGAAGTTTGAGGGGCCCCTAAGAAATTTTCTATACATCCCATTTGTACAGACAATTGTTGGTATGTTTGGACATTATCTTGGTTAGTCCTATTAAGATTTGTTATTAAGGGAGTAAAAATTGAGCCTATTTCTCGAGCAAGTACACTGACCATGTCATGGTTCCTTGCATCCATTTCTTGCCTAAATACTGCTTGATTGTTGGTAGTCAGTGTAGGCATTTGGTTCGATGGAACCTGATGTTGTGTACTTCGACTAACCAAACCTGCATTTGGCAAAAAAGTCGCCGTAACAGGTTGTGTGTACGTAGGTGCGCCACTCTGAAAACCACTCATATAAGATAATGGCATTCCATAATGATGTTCCCTGCAAAGTCGATAACCTTCAAACGCTGTTGGTCTGGGGGTGAATGGTGGCACCTGGCTTGTAAAATTTGTCGAAAACGGCGGGATTTATGTTGTACTCGTAAAGGGAGGCGCCGTGGTCAAACTATATAATTATATTGTCCTTGTGGACATTGTCATCGACGTAGATTCAGACATGGCCTGAGAACTATTTACGGCCGCAGACCCTGTAGATGTAGGTATCGCCTGTGATTCTGGTGCAGAAGTCGAGACATTCGTTGCACTTGCAGCAACTGTGCCTGAACCTTGTGGGGGGTCATGTGTTCCCCGTTCGCTGGTTGAATTAACCATTTTGTTTTTGTATTTACGTTTAGGAATTAGCTGTGAATTGTTTGTAGATTTACCACTCCTAAGGTTCATACAAGGTTTTAATGTACTTTAAACCTATAAGACAAACAAAAAAAATACTTAAATGACAACTTTTGATACTGTCCCACTGGGTGTGCCAATTTGTTTATTGTGATTTCCGGTAAACAACCGCTATTCCTCCAAACTATGAATATACTTTGGTTACTCGCAGGATCGACTAGATTGATCCTAGGACATGTGTCGAAAAGTTATATTTTATGATGATTAGGTTCATACTTTCTGAGTTTTGGCTCTTTAACAAAATGATCCTAATCTATGACTGATTATAAAGTAAAACTAGATACAATGCAACGAAAGAAATTGCAAAGAGTAAATCGAAATGGTTAATCAATAAACATAAATGGTTTTGACAGAAATATAAAGGAATTAAACTGTAAACGTAAAAGACTCGACAAGAAAGTAAAGGAATTTTAAAAGAGTTTGTTCTTATAAAAGAAAGACAAATATTGAAAAGGTAATGGTGTTACACGTACATTTCTCAGCGAAAACTCTTTCTCTAACACTTGGTACTTAAGTGATTTGTGAGTAATTTGTACAAAATGAACACCATTGGATCCTACCACTAAGACCCTTATTTATACTAAATCGACCCTAACGGTCCTACTCTAACGAAATGTCACGTTGCTCGCTTGCATGCGCTTTGAATTCATGGGGCTCCACGTGTTCTCCTTGATTCGAACGAAACTCTTTGAATTTCAAATCTTCCCGCTTGAACACCCTTCGACACGCAACGTTTCTTTTATGAAAATATATCAAAATATCCTAAGTCTTTTCAGCCCTTAGGTTTCGAAGGCAACTCATTCAAATTCAGCTTCGATTTAGGAGACCTTCATGATATATAACAATCTTAAAAATAGCCATTCAAAAGCCATTCTTTCTTCGAGATGTATATCTTTGAAGAACATAAATATTAATCGAAATTTCTAGCTAACAGGACCTCACCATCAGGGATCACCTGACCCATGAGGCTATCCAAGTGAACTGCGATGTACTGCAGGTGGCTGTTCTGGTCACCAGCTGGATGGGGGGATGACCCTAGGGTGTGACACTCTGAGGAACCACTCCAGTTACCCATCCTGACACTGCCTAGGCTGCTGAACCGCAACGGTTGTATCCATGATCTCATGGGGGGGCTAAGGATGTGACTCTGAAACCAGCAATCAATGCCACCAGCTGGAGCCTCCGGGACCAGCCGTGGGATGCTCTTTATATAACCAAACTGGCGTAGACACCTCACGGGCAAGTGTCTAGCCACATGGCTCTCCCATCTGACATAACCTGAATATAAGTAAGATGCATCAAAAGGACGATGCTCGCAGTGACCTGTATATGGTGTCCATATGACATCATCCAGCGTCAGAGCATCCAGCATCCGCCTCTACTCCATCAAGGGTGCCTCTCCCTGGAAGGGTCTGTCTTGTCTTCCACCTCATTGCACCAGGGTCAGCAGCCGCACAATGTTGGGTCCTCCGCTCACAGTTGCGAGGGAAGTGCTCGTAGATCCAACACTGCATAAATAAAGATAATCAAGCCTATGTAAAATATAATAAAACACAAAAAACCATGTAAGAATATATACCTGTAGCAAGCACAGATAACCAGCAAGTTGTCTGGTGTCAGGACGAGAAGCGGCATCAAGTGTCGTGTATATCATCGTCAAAGCAGCCACTCCCCAAGCCTAACACGGGGTATCATGGTCGCTGAAGAGAGTAAGATAGCGGACATCTATATAATATGCAAACTTGTCCGCAAAGAGAGTACATGCCACTAGATGTAGCATGTACGCCCTAGAGGCAGCCTGGTACCTCTCCGCATCGACAAGCTGTTGATAAACCTTCCTCAGCCAAGACATCTTAAGGTGAAAGCCCCGAGTGTCACCAAACTCCTTGAGCACATCCAACTCATCAACCTCTAACGTATCCCTCACCATCTGCACCGTCGTCGCGTGGTCCCTATGAACTGGTGTAAAAAATGTACCAGCTATCAGAAGGTGAAACAGGGCACTAACATTATCCAGAGTCACCGCCATCTACCCGAATGAAAGATGGAAAGATGATGTCTCTGGGTGCCACCTCTCTACAAAAGCTGATAATAGAGGGGCGTCCAGCATCGTCAGGAAGCATCCAGCAAAGTCCAACAAATGGAAGTCCTGAACGATCCTCGCCACCTCCTCAGGCATCGGTCCCTCGGGAAAGTTCTTCAACTTTGACCCATGAGAAGTGAGCTTCAACACTAGACATTCCTGTAACAAAAAAAATACAACTAAAAAAATTTAGTTAAAACACAATAGTATAAATCAAGTTGCATAATAAAAATTAAGCAATGTTACATACCTCGCCCTGCCATATCCTAAAAGCAACATGGTCAGCATAGCCTGTCAAAACGGACCTGTCAGAAGGTCCTCTTGGAAAAGTCTCATCAGTGTGTACTGATGGCTCCGTAGATGCACCTGTGGTGGTGTCCGTATCATGCACCACCACCTCCTTAGCAACCCCCTCATCAGCCACAGTCACCCGCTCCTCAACCACCCCCTCATCAGCAACATGTACCTCCGGCCCAACCCTAGCAACCTCCGGCTCAACCCTAGCAACCACTGGCTCAACCCTAGCAACATTCCTCCTAGCATCCTCCCAAACAACATCCCTAACCCTAAACACATCCTCCCGAGCAACAACCTCAACCCTAGCATCCTGACCAACCTCATCATGCCCGTCCACAACAGTAGAAGCTCTACCACCCCTGCGCCGAAGTGCACAGAACCCCCTACCTGCCTGCGCCTCCTCAGGCCTCCGTTTCCGGTAGGAATCGGTCGGAGCAACGTGTCCATCACACAAGACTGGCGTACCAGCCTCATCAGCATCAGCCCGAGCACGAGCCTTGGCTCTATCGATGGCTCGACCCGCAACTGTACCATCCCTGCCTCTAGTCCTCACTGAAAAAAATAAAAAATATAAAGAATTTCTATATTATTTTTTTAAAAAATACAAACTATCGGAAATTTCAAATATTTCAAAATTTCTGGTACTTGACAAAATACTGGAACTTTCAAAATTTGCGGTATTTTTAAAAATTTATAAAGATACCGGAAATTTTGAAATTTCCGGTACAAAATACCGTAAATTTCAAAATTGTCGGTACGAAATACCGGAAATTTCACAATTTCTAATAAAAAATACCGGAAATTTTATAAAAATACCAGAAACTTGCTTGTTTTCGCAGAATTTCCGGTATCGCCCTAAAATTTGAAAAATCCCGTGTTCTCCGTAGATTTCTAAAAATGAAATAAATGATTTTACTTGGACATTATGGTCTTTTCATACATTTTGGAGGGTGACAGGGATAACTTGGGGATGGGAAGTAGAATTCTCGAGTTGCTTGAATGTTGCCAAAATGTGGACTTAGGCCCAACAGGATTTATTTTAAAATTTGAACTAATTAATTTTTAAATAAATTTTAAAAAAACTTAATAAAAAATATTAGACTAAATTACAGTTTTAGTCCTCTATTTTGTCTGATTTACAAAATTAATTCCTCTATTTCAAATTCAAATAGTTTTGGCCCTCTTTTTAAAATTTAAACAGTTTTATAGTCTCTTCTCAATTTTTTTTCAAAGAAAATCGATGAGATTTTTATTTTTTTAATTTATATTTTAATCTACAAAGTTTAATAAAAGGTTTATATACGATGATTTGTCATATTTTACCAGTAATTTATCATTTAAGAAATGAAAATATCGTTAATTTTAAGTGCAAAAGTATGAAAGGGGACCAAAACTATTTAAATCTAAAATAGGGGACCAAAATTGTTTAAATTTAAACTAGGGGACCAATTTCGTGAATCAGAGAAAATAGGGTGACCAAAATTATAATTAAGCCAAAATATTAATAAATAATTTATTAATTAAAATAATGTTAACAAATTAATTATCCTATTTAATATTGTTAACTCATTAAAAATAACTTTATTTCTAATCATCATTGTCACGTCTGTAAAATTAGAAGGGAACCAACTAAATCGTAAGTAATATAAAATGAGTAATATTTTTTTTAATATTAAGCATTTTTCATATAAAATTTAGGAATTAAAAAGCTGTTTTTTAAAATGGAGGCACTAAAAGTTAAAAAAACATGAGGGACCAAATATATGCTTATTTTTAAAAATAATTTTATAAATTCATTTTAAAAATAAAAAAAAACTATTTGTTTTAAAACAATCAGACCGATAAATGAGAAGTGTAAAATTAAATTTTCATATAACAGTGACTATTTTTTAACCCGAAACATGTGGTACTCAGTTTTAAAGACTTGTATAAATTAGCAACTACACTCAAGACTACTAAGAAAATTTACAGAATAAAATAGTTTGTCGTTCTTTAAAAATAAATAGCTGCAAAAGGAACTAGTACTCACAAGAAGAGTCCTTTACTAGTATGCTGCAAGTTGGATGTTACAGCCAAGGGCTTCAAATAAGCTAAGTATTGGAATGTTAAAGCAGAATTCATTTATTCATCATAGTCACACCAACCTAAGTGTGTTAGTTTTGTTTTATTCTTTTGCTCTTTTTTTTTTCATTAAAAGAGTTCTATATTGAGAATAAATAATTCCTCAAAATTACGAAAAAATTTGTCCATTTTTTCTATATTGATGAAGATTTTAAATGTTTATTTTTAAAATTTAGTGCCTCTTTACTAATTTTTTTAAGAAATTATCACGACTATTATTTTTTTAAGAAATTAATATATATATATATATATATATATATATATATATATATATATATATATATATATATATATATATATATATATATATATATGGGGACGACTCAAGTGAGAACACTTGGTTATTATGAGAAATGAGAATAATGAATCACGACCATTAAATTTTGATTTTGTTGATTTTAATGGACTGAATTGGTTTCTCTTTCTATAATCCTTAATATTTAATTTAATTAAAACATAGAAAGAGAAACCAATTCAGCCCATTAAAATCAACAAAATCAAAATTTAATGGTCTTGATTCATTGTTCTCATTTCTCATAATAACCAAGTGTTCTCACTTGAGTCGTACATATATATATATATATATATATATATATATATATATATATATATATATATATATATATATATATATATATATATATATATATATATATATATATATATATATATATATATATATATATATATATATATATATATATATGAGGAGGGTTATATTTACTACCGGAGTAAGTTATTATAACTTACTCCAAATCTAGACCATTGATTCTTTTCAATCTAGTGGTTAAAAATAATAAGTAATTAAATGTGGAGAGAGAAAACTATTACTTATTATTTTTAACCATTAGATTGAGAAGAATCAATGGTCTAGATTTGGAGTAAGTTATAATAACTTACTCCGGTAGTAAATATAACCCTCCTCATATATATATATATAATAACTTACTCCTGGAGTAAATATAACCCTCCTATATATATATATATATATATATATATATATATATATATATATATATATATATATATATATATATATAATCATCGTCCAATAAAAGTTGAATGTATGGGGAATACGGTATTTATTGCAAGGAGTTTCTTGAATTCAAATACCGATATTATTTTGTTAAGGATGTTCTATTTGATATATTTAGGTGTGTAAAGGTATCTGTGAAGAAAGAAATGTTTGAAAATTTCTTAACTGACCCACAAAAAGGATGATCGACTCTTAGGTCAGCAGATATTCTAGTGTATGAATGGGTAGGAGGGAAACATACATATGTGGACTTGACTGGAGTTTCCCTACTAGTTGGACTGGTGATTGAAGATTTTACAGTGAGACAAACAGCTCTCAAAGGCACTTCAAATAAAATAGTCAAGCATGAGAAAATGTGTTTCGTCAATTAACGTGCTTTTCAAAGCATGTTACAACAAATTGGATGGTTCAAGCGGCAAAGAATTGTTCCCCTATGGTATTGGACTTCGGTTTGATTCCATCCACTGCAATTTTCCCATTTTAAAAATATTTTCATTTCAACAACCAATAGCGTTGGTCTTAAATTCTCTATAATTGTCTACACACCTCAAAATTAACATTAATAATAGTAAAAAAAGTTAGAAAAATATTTATTTGAAAAGTTTTTTAATTTTTAATTTAATATTATTATTAAAAATATATTAAATCAAGTTCCTACTTAAGGTCTCTAAACGTGTTGGACCGGCCCTGTCTTTTATAAAAAGTACAAAGGTTCATGCATAGCAATGTTATATCACCTAAAACAATAAATATTATTGTAATTTTCTATAGGCGTAATTTTATTATTTAGAAAAAAGTAACGGTGTCGCTTGATCATTTATCTACTATTTCTAAATAATTTTGATTATTGATAGATGATAAAACATTCATCAATGGTTCTATTCCAGTTCCCAATCCCACTGATCTCAATCGCCCAACATGGGAACGGTGCAACTGTCTTGTTCATTCATGGATCTTGAATTCTGTGAATCCCGCGATTGCTCAAACTATTGTGTTCTTGGAGAATGCTCTTGATGTATGGAAAGATCTCAAGGAAAGATTCGCTAAAACTGATCGTATTCGTGTGTCTAAGTTGTACTTGTGTTCATCAATGTCGTTGTGAAGCCATGAGAAGTGCTGGAGATTTTTGGCTTGAAGATCAAATCATAAAATTTTTAACATGTCTAAATGACAAATTCTCAGTCATTAAGACTCGGGTATTGTTGTTGGATCCTCTCTCGTCTATAACAAATTTTATTCTATGGTAATCCAAGAGGAAAGTAACAATATATCTTTACTTCCTAAGCCTGATATTACTTCAAATATTTGTGAGGCTAGCACTCTTGTTAATGTTTATGATTCGAGAAAACACAATAATCGGGGTATATCCTTCAATTCCTATAGTGGTCATTCTAACAGTAAGAAAGATAGTAGAATGTGCACTTTTTGTAACAGGTATGGACATACTATTGATGTGTGTTATCAAAAACATGGCTTCCCTCCCAATTTCACCAAGAAACAATCTTCAATTAATGCATCACTTGGTGACACGAAGTCTTTGGTCAGCACTGGTGAAGAAGGTCATATAAACAATCATAGTGCTAGTATTACTCAAGATCAATATGGTCAATTGATTAGCTTGTTGCAACAAACAAATTTCTGCCTCTTAATACCAATACCAACCCTAATGGCAATCACATTTCCACCCAGTCTGGTAATACACCACATGAAAAATCAGGTAAAGTTTTTGTCTCAACAGTCTCATGTTCTAGTCATACTAAACCTGATTTTTGGATTTAGGTGCTAATGGCCATGTATGTTCTTCCTTACATTGGTTCAGTTCTCATCATAAAATTAAGCCTATCAATGTCTGTTTATCTAATGGCTCTACAGCTGTAGCTATATATGCAAGCACCATTCACTTTTCCCCTCAATTATACGTGTCAAATATGCTCTATACACCTGAATTTTCTCTCAACCTTTTATCTATTTCAAAATTATGTGAATCTCTTAATTGCACTATTCAGTTTTCTCATGATGCTTGTTGTATTCAGGATGTGAAAACCAAGAGGATGATTGGTTTGGCTAATCAGATTGAAGGGTTGTACATATTAGTGATCAACAATGTTTTCCTTGCTCATGAAGCTACCTCACATCAAGCCATTATTCCTAACTTTCCCTCTTCTACTATTCCTATATCCAGTATTTTTCTTAACACCTGTAAAGTGCTTCCTAAACAGGCCTTGTGGAATTTTAGATTGGGTCATTTATCCCATGATAGGCTTTCCAAAATATCTCAAATGCATCCTTTCATTATCAATAATAAAGTTGTGTGTGATGTTTGTCATTTTTCTAGACATAAGAAAATGCCTTATACTTTGAATCAATCTAAAGCCTCACAAAAATTTGAACTACTGCACTTTGATATATGGGGCCCTATCTCTATCAATTCTATTCATAATCATAGATATTTCCTCATAATTGTGGATGACTATAGTAGATTTACCTGGATTATCCTTCTTAAAACAAAATATGAAGTATCCAATCATGTTCAACAATTCATTACTCTAATAGAAAACCAGTTTCATAGTTGCCCCAAATACATTAGGTCTGATAATGGACCTGAGTTCCTCCTTCCCCAATTCTATGCTACAAAAGTCATTGTCCACCTGAGATCCTGTGTAGAATCCCCTCAACAAAATGCTAAAGTTGATATAAAACACCAACATCAACTAAATGTAGGAAGAGCCTTATAGTATCATTCAAACCTACCAAAACCCTACTGGTCTTATGCTGTCAGCTATGCAGCATTCATAATCAACCGTGTCAACACACCTCTACTCAATCACCAATCCCCTTATCACCTTCTCTTTGCTAAATCTCCTGACCTAAACCAGATCAAAGTGTTTGGTCCTCTATGTTATGCTTCAACATTATCCAATCACAGGACCAAACTTGATTCTCGAGCCAGAAAATCTGTTTTTCTTGGCAATGCAGTTGGTTACAAAGGATCCATTTTACTTGATATACATGAAGGATAGAAAAATACTTAGAAAGGGAGGGTTTGAATAAGTGTAGTCTTAAAAACTTGAACGATAAAAATAAATTGCACATTTATTTTTATCCTGGTTCGTTGTTAACTAAACTACTCCAGTCCACCCCCACGGAGTGATTTACCTCACCTGGGGATTTAATCCACTAATCGCAACAGATTACAATGGTTTTCCACTTAGTCCGCGACTAAGTCTTCTAGAGTATCCTGATCACAACCTGATCACTCCAGGAACAAATGCTTAGACACAAGCTAAGACTTTCTTAGAGTATCCTGACCACCACGTGATCACTCTAATTACAACTGCTTAGACACAAGCTAAGACTTCCTAGAGTATCCTGATCAACACTTGATCACTCTAGTTACTTACAAATTAATGTAATCAATTCTAAGAGTATTACAAATGCTTCTGAAAAGCTATAATCACAACAGTGATATTTCTCTTAACGTTTAAGCTTAATCTCACTAATATATTACAACAGCAATGTAGTGAGCTTTGATGAAGATGAAGTTTCTGAGCTTTGAATTTGAACAGCGTTTCAGCAAGTTTTTCAGAATTGGTTCTTTCAAAATCGTCAACCTTGCTTCTCATCAGAACTTCATATTTATAGGCGTTTGAGAAGATGACCGTTGAGAGCATTTTATGCTTTGCGTGTTTCGTACAGCATTGCATTTAATGTTTCACGCTTTTGTCAACTACCTCGAGCCTTGTTCACGCTGTGTCTACTGACGTTGCCTTTAATAGCTTCCAACGTTCCTTTTGTCAGTCAGCGTAGCCTGCCACCTGTACTTTCTTCTGATCTGATGTTTGTGAATATAATATTTGAATATCATCAGAGTCAAACAGCTTGGTGCATAGCATCTTCTTGTCTTCTGACCTTGAAGTGCTTCTGAGCGTGATACCATCAGAACTTCAGTGCTTCTGCTTCTGATCTCAAGTTCTTCTGATGCTTCCATAGACCCATGTTCTGATTCTGCCTTGACCATCTTCTGATGTCTTGCCAGACCATGTTCTGATGTTGCAAGCTGAACCTTCTGAGACAAAGCTTATGAGCGCTGATTTGTGCATACTCTTTATATATTTCCTGAAAGGGAAATTGCAATGTATTAGAGTACCACATTATCTCACACAAAATTCATATCCTTGTTATCATCAAAACTAGGAATATTGATCAAAACAAATCTTGTTCTAACAATCTCCCCCTTTTTGATGATGACAAAAACATATATAAATGATATGAATTTGCGATCAGAAAGAGCAGGCGGCTAAAGACAAATTACACAGCTATAGCATAAGCATGTGAATATGTCTCCCCCTGAGATTAACAATCTCCCCCTGAGATGAATAATCTCCCCCTGAAATAAATACTCGAAGAACTTTAATAATAAAAGACTTCCCTGATTATTTCGGTAGAGACGATCACATAAGCTTTTGTCTTCTGATAATTCATAGCTTCTGACTTCTGCTTCCATTGGACAACTTCAGAACTTGAATTTCTTTAGATCCCTAGAACACTCACAGCTTCTGATTCCTGCTTCCATTTAGGACAGCTTCAGAACTTGAATTTCTTTGATCTTCAGAACATTCACAGCTTCTGATTCCTGCTTCCATTTAGGACAGCTTCAGAACTTGAATTTCTTTGATCTTCAGAACATTCACAGCTTCTGATTCATGCTTCCATTTAGGACAGCTTCAGAACTTGAGTTTTCTGGATCTTTAGAACATTCACAGCTTCTGATTTCTGCTTCCCTCGGATAGCTTCAGAGCTTTGAATTTCTTCTTACATCACTTCATGCTAGATTGTATCAGAACATTGTTGAATGTACCAGAGCATCATCAGAGCATCTCTACATCCTGAAATGTTACAGAACAAAACTAAACGACAAAAGTCAGCATGAATGAGTTAGAACATAGAATGTGTATCAGAACACAAAATATGTATCAGAGCCATATAAGCCATATAGAATATATCAGATCCAATAGACAATGTATCAGAGCAAATAGACAATGATTTGGATCATATTCTATTATCAGAATTTCTGATCATTCTTCCTTCTTGCTTCTGATTCTGAAGCTTCCTAGCACTCAGCTTGCTTCAAGAATCCAAGAGCTATTTCTGATCATTCTTCCTTCTTGCTTCTGATTCTGAAGCTTCCTAGCACTCAGCTTGCTTCAAGAATCCAAGAGCTTGATTCATTTTGTTGCTTCTTATGTTGATCTTGAATCTTTGATTCCTGCAACAACACAACTTAAAAACATAGAACTTTGCAAGTTCTGTTAGTAAAGCAACTGATTAAATCAAATCATTTATCACATATTTCTCCCCCTTTTTGTCATATCATCAAAAAACAGAAAAGATTCAGATACAAACAAAAAGAAACACACGGAGGAAAAAGGATGATTTCATTGAAGTTCAAACAACAGGTACAGAAGTACACGAAGAGAAGGAAGACAAGATGCACAAAAACAGATGCAGCAAAAGCAAAAAAGCAAGAAACAACATAGACTCAATCTAAGACGGCCCTAGCCTTGACATGATCTTAGCCAGCATCTCTTGAACCACATTGTTGTATCCATCTTGCCTCTCCATGAAAGCTCTAAACTCAGCATTGACTAAGCTTTGCTCATCCTGTCTCTTCTGAATATCTTCCAGAGTCCTTGCAAGACGAGAAGAGTCATCAGAAGAAGCTTCACCGCTTCTAACCACATGAATAACATTGTGATCTGCAGCTTCCATAGATAGATCATTTGCAGGGATTTCCTCAACAGGAACTGATTCATCAACATGATCTTCTACATCTGCTTCTTGCATAGAAGCATCTCCATATTCTGCAGCAGGAATTTCCGAATCTCCATTCTCAAGTGCCTGAAGAATGGCAGCAAGATTCCTGGGAGCAGAAGGACCTTCAACTTCTGGTGGGTCAACAACTTCTGGAATGACCAAGCTTGGGTCTTTCTCAGAAGGGTTTTCCCTCAGAAAGTCAAAGAGGGTCTTGAAATCCCCAAGTAGAACAGGATATTGAGGTAACCAGACCACAATCTCCCTGCAAGGATTGGCTTCCAATGCAGCAGCGAGTCTTGCTACTTCCAATTCATCCACAAAGGGCTTCTCCTCAGCAGCAACACAATTCCTGAGAGGATGGTAGTATATACCATTATCACCCTCCAGAAGGTAACCAGGGTAACCAGGGGCAGCAGCCACTAGTCTTCTCTGTACTCCCATTGCTTCTACTTGAAAATCCTTGCGAAATCTTTTCCAGAGATTTCTTGTAGAAACATCATCCAGGCCATTTAGAAATGCATCCTTCAGAAGGTCTAGACTGCTAATCACCTCATGTCTGAAAAGTTCCAGGTAGGCATAGGGTTCAGGTTCAGGCGGATTAAAGGTGAATTTGTAGTCAGGGTAGAGAAGACAGTAGGGTTTGGATTTCCTGGTAGGTAAGGGATGGGATATAGAAGGTGGAGGTGCGGTGGATGAGGAAGAGGGGATATCTGAGAGAATGATTGATGAGGATGGAATATCAGAAAGGATAGGTTGAGAGGAGGATGGAGTATTTGTAAAGGGAATTGGTGAGAAAGATTTATCAGAAGGAGTTGGGGGAAGAATACTTAAAGGTGTGGGGTTTAGAATGGGAGAGGAGAAGGATGATGGAGAAGGATTTGGTAAGGTGAAGTTTATTTTTGGTTCAGATGGAGGTGATTGGAAAGATGGTTTAGGGACAGAAGGAGGTGGAGTAAAAACCTGCCTGGAGATTTGTACAGAAGAAGAAGACCTGGTTCTGCAAAAGGAATCTCTGATCCTTTTATCCCTTCGTTCGTCAGAGTCCACCTTGTCAGGATCATAGGTGACCCTCAACTTCTTGGCTTTCTCAGCCTCATCTTCTCGGGCTTTTCTTTTTAGCCTAGCCTTTAGTTCCTTCTGATCCTTCTTCAGAAGATCAGCCTTGGATGGAAGTACTCTGCCACGGATCCAAGCAGGATCAATATCTGATTGCTTCCTAACACAATCTTCCAGATAAAGCTTGACAACCTGATGCAGTTCTTTTTGAAACAGAGAGGCAAAGCCTTCAACAGCAACTCTTCTTGACAGGATATCAGGAAAGCTTATGCACACAGAAGGTACATTTTGAATGAGTTCTAGTCTGAACAAATCCACGCCATTGAAAATGGGACCTTGAACTACTCCAAGAAAATGGGACACATTGAGTTTTCTGATGGAGTCCAGCACTTTGCTTTTAATCAGAATGTCTGAAATCATTCTTCCAAAAGGAATAGTTGTTCTTGGAATATGAGGGTACTTCGCCCTTTCGTCTTCTCTTGACTCAAAGATAGAAGTCTTCAGATTCTCAAACAGAATATGAGAGATGTTGATCTCAGTCTTTTTGCCAATGCAGAAAAGAGTATACTTGTGATCCGAACTGATGTAGGAGGAGGAGAGCATCCTCTTTCTATGGTGAAGGGAACCCAGAATAATCTCAGCCCATACTTTATAAAACGGCCTTAAGGTGCCTGTGTTATTTGAGTCAATTCCAAAGGTCAGAGAGATTTGTTGTTCAACTTTAGACCAGTCAACTGTTGCATGACGAAAACCAGACCAACCTTCTTCATCATTCAGATTGTACAGCTTCCTGATGAGCTTTTCAGTGATAACCACTTCATGCCCTAGCACGAATGAAATGATGGCAGTTGGGGTAACCGTTGCATGTACCCAGAAATCCTTCACAAGTTCAGGAAAAATTGGACCAACCAATCTATCAAGATATTTAGACCATCCTTGCTCAAAGATTCTTGCATCACACTTAAATCCATTTGCTTTTAGGTTGTTGATGTCCACAGCAGATTCACATAGAACTTCCAGTTCTTCCGTGGGTATTAAGCATGTTTTCAATGGAGCATACTCATATTTGCGTAGAAGGATCTGTGTAGAAGAGAGTCTTTCTTTTGAATTTGATGAGCAAGAAGATGAGTTCATGATGATTATGCTTTGAGATCAAATCAAAAACTAGGGTTTGAAAAAAAATGCAACGAAGGGGATGCACAAGAGAGAGAGAAAGAGAGAAAAAGAGGGAATGAAGATGAAGCGGGTTATTTAAATGATTTGAAAATAAAGAAATCATTGTGCATTTAATGAGAAATGACATTAGGAGAGAGAACACAGTAAATGAAATGATTTAACACAGTTACCTAGGTCGGCGTCTTTTTAACTGCACGCTTTGTACTAACCGTACAGACACGTGTTTACCATCAGATAATAGATGACAGCTGTAAAATATGAATAGACTTTACGCCTTTTGATTCTGATCACTGCTTCTGATTGTCATTTTTAAGAAATGATCTGGTTCTGATAGGATCATCTTTCTTTCCAAGGATCACATCTTCTGAATGAGCTGAAGCAAGTCTAGGTGATCTTCTGATTGTTGGTTCTTCAGAAATCCTGAGATTCTCTAAAGATGCAGCAACTTGATCTTCTGATCCATTGCTTCTGAGACTGCCAGCTTCTGCAGCTTTGCTTCCTGGTTCTACTGCTTCTGATATATCAATATCAAAATCTGCAAAATTCTCAAACTGCTTTGGTTTTTCAAGACCAAGCTTATCATCAAACCTGATATTGATTGATTCTTCTACAATCAATGTTTCAGTATTGTATACTCTGTAGCCTTTAGAGCGTTCAGAATATCCAAGAAGGAAACATTTTTGTGCTTTGGAATCAAACTTACCAAGATGATCTTTAGTATTCAGAATAAAACATACACATCCAAAAGGATGGAAATATGAAATGTTGGGCTTTCTGTTCTTCCACAATTCATAAGGAGTCTTATTTAGAATAGGTCTGATAGAGATTCTATTCTGAATGTAACATGCAGTGTTAATTGCTTCTGCCCAGAAATGCTTAGCCATATTGGTTTCATTGATCATGGTTCTGGCCATTTCTTGTAGAGTCCTATTCTTTCGCTCTACAACTCCATTTTGCTATGGAGTTCTGGGACAAGAGAAATCATGGGCAATACCATTTTCTTTGAAGAACTCCTCAAAGAATTTGTTCTCAAATTCACCACCATGATCACTTCTGACCTTTATGATCTTGCACTCCTTCTCAGATTGGATCTGAGTGCAGAATTCAAAGAACACTGAATGAGACTCATCCTTGTGTTTCAAGAACTTTACCCAAGTCCAGCGGCTATAATCATCAACGATGACTAATCCATATTTCTTCCCTCTGACAGATGCTGTTTTGACTGGGCCAAACAGATCAATGTGCAAGAGTTCTAACGGCCTTGAGGTAGAAACAACATTCTTAGACTTGAATGCAGGTCTGGAGAACTTGCCCTTCTGACATACTTCACAAAGAGCATCTGATTTGTATTTCAGATTTGGGAGTCCTCTGACTAGATTTAGTTTGTTAATCTGAGAAATCTTTCTCAAACTAGCATGTCCTAATCTTCTGTGCCAGACCCATTGCTCTTCAGAAATAGACATAAGACAAGTCACCTTCTGCTTCTCAAGATCAGAAAGATTAATCTTATAAATGTTGTTCTTCCTCTTGCCTGTAAATAGGATTGAGCCATCCTTCTGACTTACAGCCTTGCAAGACTTTTGATTGAAGATTATATCATAACCATTGTCACTTAATTGACTTATGGACAATAAGTTATGCGTTAATCCTTCTACAAGAAGTACATTAGTTATGGAAGGAGAGTTACCAAGACTTATGGTTCCAGAGCCAATGATTTTGCCCTTCTGATCTCCTCCAAACTTGACTTCTCCACCTAGTTTAAGCACCAGGTCTTGGAATGTAGACCTTCTTCCCGTCATGTGTCGCGAGCACCCAGAGTCCAGGTACCATGACATTTTGCTTTCTGTCCTCTTTGGCGCCAAGGATATCTGCAACAGAAATTATCTTCTCCTTAGGTACCCACAATTTCTTGGGTCCTTTTTTGTTAGTTCTCCTCAAGTTATGATTGAACTTGGGTTTAGCAAAATATTTAACAGGAGGAACAGTATGATACTTCTTATTCTGAGTTCCATGATATTTCTTAGATTGTGTCACATGCTTCTTGGTGTGTGTTATGTGAAAACTTTGTGCATGTGATGTGTGCTTAATATCATGGGAGTGGCCAAATTTAAATTGGTTATACAGAGGCTTGTATGATATTTTCATATCATCCACAGATTCAAGCTTGTATGGGATTTCACCCTCATAACCAATGCCAACTCTCTTGTTCCCAGACACAGCATATATCATAGAAGCTAGCTGACTTCTCCCAATACTTCTAGATAAGAACTTCCTGAAACATAAATCATATTCTTTCAGAATATGATTCAGACTGGGAATGGATTTTTCTGAATCAGAAGGAGATCTAACATTATTGGATAATTTTAAAACTTTTTCTTTTAATTCAGAATTTTCCAACTCAAGCTTCTTAGTTTCAAATTCAAATTGCTTTTTCAGCTTTTTGTATTTGATACTAAGATGAGCTTTTAATTCAAGAAGCTCTGTTAGACTGGAAACTAACTCTTCTCTAGATAGTTCAGAAAATACCTCTTCAGAATCTGATTCTGATGTAGATTCTGATCCATCATCTTCTGTCGCCATCAGCGCAAAGTTTGCCTGCTCTCCTTCAGAGTCTGATCCTGATTCTGATTCAGAATCATCCCATGTTGCCATAAGACCTTTCTTCTTATGAAACTTCTTCTTGGGATTCTCCTTCTGAAGTTTCGGACACTCATTCTTGTAATGTCCAGGCTCATTGCACTCATAGCAGACAGCCTTCTTCTTGTCAGATCTTCTGTCACCAGAAGATTCTCCTCGTTCAAATTTCTTTGAACTTCTGAAGCCTCTGAACTTCCTTTGCTTGCTCTTCCAGAGTTGATTTACCCTTCTGGAGATCATGGACAGTTCATCTTCTTCTTCAGATTCTGATTCTTCAGGATCTTCTTCTCAAGCCTGAAAAGCGTTAGTGCATTTTTTAATATTAGATTTTAATGCAATAGACTTACCTTTCTTCTGAGGCTCGTTTGCGTCCAGCTCAATTTCATGGCTTCTCAAGGCAATGATAAGCTCTTCCAAAGAAACTTCATTCAGATTCTTGGCAATCTTGAATGCTGTTACCATTGGACCCCATCTTCTAGGCAAACTTCTGATGATCTTCTTTACATGATCAGCCTTGGTGTAGCCTTTGTCGAGAACTCTCAATCTAGCAGTCAGAGTTTGAAATCTTGAAAACATCTTTTCAATGTCTTCATCATCCTCCATCTTGAAGGCTTCATACTTCTGGATTAGTGCAAGAGCTTTGGTCTCCTTGACTTGAGCATTTCCTTCATGAGTCATCTTCAAGGACTCATATATGTCATGGGCCGTTTCCCTGTTAGATATCTTCTCATACTCAGCATGAGAGATAGCATTCAGCAAAACAGTCCTGCATTTGTGATGATTCTTGATATCTTTCTTTTGATCATCATTCATTTCGCTTCTCGTGAGCCTTACACCAGTAGCTTTAACAGGATGTTTGTAACCATCCAACAGAAGATCCCATAGATCAGCATCCAGACCAAGAAAGTAACTTTCCAGTTGTCATACCCCAATTTTTGACCCTAAGATCATACATCATTCGCATTTCAATCATCAATCAAGATCACAATCTTGAGGTATCATTTTTCCTTTGAGGGGAACCATCAAGCATTTCTAGCTTTTTATTTGTTTCATACTAACCAAAATACCAAAAACATTGCTTTGTTTCTTTGTAGGCTTTGTGAATACAAGATTACACTCAAAGATGTTTTTGATTCATGGCAAACTCAAATAAGCATTCAAACAACAAGACGGAAGCAGAAAACTTAAAGAAAAGCAAGCATTGATCACTCATAGGTCAACCCATTATGTTTATATGTTTATAGGTTGCCTCAACACAAGCAAAACAAGAAAAAGGCAGAAAAACAGCAGTTAGGTCGACCTACCATTAACCCAGGTCGACCTAAAATGGAGAAAAATTCATATACCCCTGCTAGGTCGACTCACACATCATTTAGGTCGACCTAAATTGATGAATTCTACATATCAGCCTGTTAGGTCGACCTACACATCAACTAGGTCGACCTAATCTGTGAAAATGTCCCCAGAATGCATCAGAAGAGGATTCTGGTCGACCTACTTCTTCAACAGGTCGACCTAACTGGGAGCAAAATTCTGCAAGCTCTGTTAGGTCGACCTAAACACTACAAGTGGTCGACCTAACTGATCAAGAAAGTTCAAAAATCAGTTTTTCTTGGTTCTAACTGTTATGCAATCATATATATTGTGCAAGGGTAATTATTCAAACAACACCAACGACTGAAAGATACACAAACGCTTCTCATCTTCGTTCTTCATCATCTCCAACACAATTACACATAATCATTCTTGCGTTGCGGGTTAGTGATGAGTTCGATAACGTCCATGGAACGGAATTGAAGATTCCTAGTGGGTGAAGGTTTGTGGGGTTTGTTGGTGAATAAAATCTGCGGGTTTTGTCCTCCACGACGGGTGGTTCTTGGGGGTTTTTATCAAGAGGCGTTCATTGAGGATTCGGCTGAGTGTAACGATTGAGGAACGGGGAGTTCAAGGAATCAAGACACTGCAGAAGGGAATCAAAGTGAAGCTCTTGGATAACCTTGATCTGGCTCAAGATTAAGGGGGAAGAAGATTCAAAGGATCGACATAATTGGTTTATCGTTTATCGCTTTGTTATCTTCTTTGTATATACTACTTTCAACATTAATGAAAGATTACCCAATTTCAATTTGGAATTGGGGGCAGACGTAGTCGTAGCGAGGACGATCGACGAACTGCCTAAACAAATATCGTGTTCTTGTCGCTTTTACTTTCTCTTTTACTTTCTGTTCATAATTGGTTATAAGTGCAAAATTGATCAACGACTCAAGTGTTAAAATTGTGAATTAAAGTTCTGCACAAACATCACAATTCACCACAACTTGAATCACTATCAATTTGAACGTATCACCAAGTGTTTGTGTTTTTGCTTAATCCAATCTTACTGCATTGCAAATCAAAGTTGTCAATCTAGGAGTTAATTGGTTTTCAGTTGTTAAACGTATTGGTTAGCCATCATATTACTTCACCATCAATTCCACTTACTTTTTGGTTTTGAAACACATACGACCTTTGCAATAGCGGTCCGGAATAGACGCAAGTCGATTCAGAACCGCTTTCGCTCGAGTCAGTAGAAAAATCCGTAAAAACTTAGTGAGATCTATTCACCCCCCCCCCCTCTAGATCTTTAGGCCAGCGTCTAACAGGCTTTTGTTTTGTAGGTACCAAGCCAAGACATGCAATAAACAAGGCATTTTTCAAGTTTTTGACTGATGAAATCGATTTCCTTACTGGGTAAATCGATTTCCCTGCAGCAATCTTCAACAAAATCACATTCTGGACAGCATGAAATCGATTTCCCTCCTGGGTAAATCGATTTCCCTAGTGTATTTTGCGCCAAATTCTCTTCTGGAACAGAGTGAAATCGATTTCACTCCTGGGGAAATCGATTTCCTTAAGGCGAAATTCAAAAAATATAAGGAGGGAAGCTTGACATCATTTTGGCACCTTTTTATTTGATCATTTTACCAATTTTCCACCTCATCAAAATTAACCCCTTCATTAAACCCACTTAAACCTCATTTTACCATTTAAATACCACTTTAATCACCAATTAAACACAAGCTAATTACCAAATGCAAAAAGACCAAACTACCACTACTCTTGCTCTCATCCTATAAATAGAGCCCACTACTCTCTCATTTCTCAAGCTTTGAGAGCCAAAAAACCCCTTGCAATTTCTCTCCTCATCCCTACCAAATTCACCAAAGCTCTTTGTTCTTTCATAAAGTTTGTGAGTCACACCTTGAACCTCACAAACTTTGAGCTAAACCACCATCTATTCCACTCTTTTTTCTTCAATTGTTGAGAGATCAAGATTTGTGTTGGTGATTCTTGAAGTAGATCTAAGTTTTGTTCAAGATTTGGTAATTTTCTTCATCCTTTTTGTATATCACAATGTGATTCTTTGTTGTTTGTGTTCAATGCATCTTTGATGCTATATTGGTGCTATTTGTTGGTGATTTGATGGAAAATTCGTGCTCTAATTGATGTGTGATCATAAGGTGTTTGTATATTTGTTCAAATCAAGTTTCATGCCTTTAAATGCTGTTTTTGCTGAAATTTACACTGAGGAAATCGATTTCCTTAAGGCTGAAATCGATTTCCTGCTGAACGTAACTTGTTTTTTTGAAAACTGCACTATGGAAATCGATTTCCCCTTGCATGAAATCGATTTCCAGCAGGCAGAATGTGGTTTTTTGCCTTTTTTGTGCTTGTTTTGGTTTCCTACTTCCTCCACTTCATTAATATCATTGGATCTAGGGTGTTGATAAGTTTGAAATGACCTAATCCACCAAAATGGATGAATAATATTAATGATAGTGTGAGTTGATTATCTTTTGTGTTTTCATTCTTATCTTCTCATCTTACTTTCTTTTGATCGATGAAAGTCTTGACATCTTGAGAATTCTATGGATTCTTGATGAAGACTAGATCAATTTGTTTTCATTCTTATCTTTTCATCTTATTTCCTTTTGATCGATGAAAGTCTTAATATCTTGAGAATTCTATGGATTCTTGATGAAGACTAGATCAATTTGTTTTCATTCTTATCTTTTTTCATCTTATTTTCTCTTGATCGATGAAAGTCTTGATATCTTGATAATTCTATGGATTCTTGATAAAGGCTAGATCATTTCTTCTTCTCCTTCTTATTTCTTTTGATTGATGATCTTGATACATGGAGAGTTCTCCTACATTTGTCCCGACTCGATAAAAGATCAAATATGGAAGAGAATTGTATGCGGTTGATTTATGACTTATGGAAATTTATCGTGTAGTCGCTATGATTTTATCAAGCTTCTGATAAGTTTCCATTGACCTTAAATCCGAGTACATCATTCACTCACCATCGATCTTCATTACTAACTTTGATAACATACTTGACAAGTTTCAAGATGGTTATCTTTAACATCTAACAACTAACTTTAATTTCCGCCATTTATTATACTGCTCTTTATATTTCTCGCTTTATCGCTTTATTTTATCATTTCATCATATTTACATTCCGCCATTTTCTCTTTGTCCATTTGGACGTTTATAATTCCGCTATTTTCTCTTTGTCCATTTGGACGTTTATGCTTCCGCTATTTTCCTTTTGTCCACTTGGACCATACTTTACTTTTATGCTAAAACACTAATAAACAACCAAAATCTAAAAAACACATAAGGCTCTCTTTGGACTATTGGTTACTATCCCTAGCATTTTGGAGATTCGGACTTATGGACCTAGTGCCTCTGGACTCTTATTCTGTTATTACTCTGCTGTTATTCTGTCTGTCTGGCATTGGATTGTTGTCTGTTTGTATGTGCAGGTATTTCCTTGAAAGCCCTTGATGGTTAATTCCAAGGCATTGAGATAAGGATTTTACCCGAAAACAGCTGTTACTCTGCCCGATTTTTGTCAGAATTTTAATGCGCTTAATGCAAAATGGTGCTAAGATAATAAGTTCATCTGGATCCCCAAGTGTTAATGTGTTAGTATTGATATTCCAAAGGAAAGGAAATCTACCTTGACTCACAATGTCAAGTATTGGCTTCTTATTTCGGTTAGACCGTTTCTTTCCTTAGCTTTTATTTTACGCAATAGGATAGCCTCTTCATCTCCTCTCACTTCTTAGATTTTCAAAATCTTCTCCCTTTTTCCAAAACCTTCTTATGTTTGCAAACCTTTTCAAATCCTTTTCTTTTAAAATATCTTTTGCCCTTAGTGGCTTTTTCTTCAAAAGTTTAGACACCGTTAATTGTCGAAACGAGTGGTTATACCCCACGATTTTGAAATTGATTGATAAAATGAGATCTTTTCCGCGTGAGAGAGCTAGTGGCATACTCGTTGATTTTATCCGAGTTGGAGCCCTTCTTTCATTTGCGATGCAAAGAACTTGTTTGTTCTCATGCTCAAGATCAATGGCTGAGTATTTCTCTCCGACGACAATAAAGTGTTTATTCGTTTTAAAAACTGTTTTCCTTTTAAAGCGGAACTACATTAGCTCTGACTTCTCCATTGCACCAAGGAGGTATGTAGGCCCAAAGCTTAACGCTTTGCCGAGCTTATTTTAAAAATAAAACAAACTCTTTTTTAGCACACACACACACAGATTTTCAAAAAGGTTCCTGTGGAGTACCACAGATATGAGGGGTGCTTAAAACCTTCCCCTTGTATAAGCAACACCCGTACCTAAGATCTCTTCTTTTTGTTTTTAAAAACAAACTTTGGGTTTTTTCGTTCTTTTCCCTTTTCCTTTGGAAACAATAAAGCGCGGTGGCGACTTTCACTGAAATATTGATTCGAGTCATCCCATGGCTTCGATATCAGATTTTCCCCGCTGTAGAAAAATGGCGACTCCACTGGGGATCCAGTTTTAAGTGTGTTAAGCCTATTTTTGTTTATCTGTGTGTTTTTATCTGTATATATTGTTGTGTGCTTTGTTTGTTTATTTTCTTTTTTTTCTTTTTGGTGCTCGATGGTTCCTCTGTGATGAGATAAAGTTCTAACCCGGACTTTGGTGAGTAACTTGAGATAGGAGGTGGTAAGACCAATAGTTGCATGTCAGGAGCAATCCTTAACATGAGCTTCATATGGTGGAACCCCAATCAGTGGAGGCCTCATGGAAGGTAGTAGATGTTGTTACGAACTATCGTAAGAACGCTATTACTTTCAATAGTGAGTGTCCGTAGAAGCTGAATGACCTAGAACCCTTTTAACCCATCTAAGCCTTTTTAGGATGTAGTGCAGAAACAAGATCAAGTACCAATTTGAGCTTGTTGTCATGCGATACTACGCTCAGACGAGGTCTTTTTAGGCATATTATTGGCGCCCATGAGCAATTGTGCGTGCCGGTAGTATCCGATAAAAGATTGAAAACTCTGGGAACCTTTGTAGAACCCGTTCGGCAGGTACAAAATTCCCTAGTACATACCTTTGTGGGTGGTTCTTAATTTTGACTCCATGCTCGTGACGTCGAATCTTTGAACCCTGTTTGTGTGACCGTGTGTGATCTTGATTGTGATTGATGCATAAACCATACATCCATGCATTCATTTGATTTCCAAGGAACTCATAGGTCTTTTTTTGTAAACATCATAAGTTTCATCAAACTCAATGGATCTTGGGTGTTGATGGGGTGAAAACCTTAATCCACCAAAATGGATGATTGATCTTGATGATAACTTGATCAAAGCTTTGATCCAATATAGGATTTACCTCCTTCACGTTTTGATGTTTACAAGTTAATAACTTGAATTCCTTGAAAATCAAATAAATAAAAAAAACAAAAACAGCAATCGCATCATTTGCATACATACATCCAGGTTGTCCAGAAAACTTATCCTTGTCTGTCTCCATCTTCAGAGTTTGTCTGTCTACCGTCAAGCTGATTCCTCCACACAAGTACGGAACTAGAGCCAACATCAGATTGAGAATGGAATACCAAGAGCAACACAATGCAGAGGTCAGAATGGAAATTGAAGAGTTGAAATCAGGCATGACCAAGCTCACTGAGATGCTGCAAGTTTTGATTGCTAGAGGAGAACCACCTCAGAAGACTGTCATTGTTGAAGTCTCAAGTGCTGATGTTGACCCTCAACCTACTCAACAACCACCTTCTACATGGCCTGAGTTTGGTTTGCCACCTGGTTACACTCCTCCCTATGAGAAGACTCCTGGTATTGGTCAATCTTCACAACTTGTGATTGGTCAAGCTTCAAACCAAGTTTTTCATGCTCCTGTCTTCACTGAATCTCAGCCTATTGTGCACACTGTTGCTCAGCCTACTTATGTGAATCCTCTGTTTGAATATCAAGCTGCCCGTTCCCAGAATGGAAGTCAAGGAGATGCTGGAGACATTGAAGATGTCAAAGAGCAGTATCATACTTTAGAAAAGCGCCTAAGAGCCATGGAAGGCAATGATTACTTTGGAATTGCTGCTGAGAATATGTGTTTGGTTTCCAACTTTGTCATGCCTGCAAAATTCAAGACTCCTGAGTTTGAGAAGTATAAGGGGAACACTTGCCCAATAAGCCATTTGACCATGTACTATCGCAAAATGGCTGCTTATACCCAGAATGATAAATTGCTTATCCATTGCTTTCAGGATAGTTTAAGTGGAGCTTCACTGAAATGGTATATGGGACTTGAGAGTAATCACATTCATTGTTTCCAAGATCTGACTGATGCTTTCATGAAGCAGTATAAGTACAATCTGGACATGGCACCTGATCGCCGACAATTGCAAAACATGGCTCAGAAGGAAAAAGAATCTTTCAAGGAATACGCTCAACGCTGGAGAGAGCTAGCTTCTCAAGTTGAACCACCTCTGGCTGAGAAAGAATTGACTGGAATGTTCATGGATACTCTCTCCTCTTTCTACTGGGAGAAAATGATTGGAAGTGTGTCCTCAAACTTCACAGACTTGGTTACTATTGGCCAGAGACTCGAAGAAGGAATCAAGAATGGGAAAGTTGCTAATGTTGCTGAATCCTCTGGTGGATCAGAGAAACCTTATGGAAACTTCCACAAGAAGAAAGAGAATGAGACTAATGCTGTGTCAGATGACAGAAGGGGATCTCGTCGTAGACCTCAAAACGGTGATCAACCTTATGTAGCCGTTGTCGCTCCTGTGCAAGTTCAAGTTCCTCAATCTCAGGTTGCTAATCAGAATCAGAATCGTGGTAGGACAACTTATGATCCTATTCCCATGACTTATACGGAATTGTATCCTGCTTTGGTCCAGAAAGGGTTGATTACAACAAGAGCCATGCCTCCTCCTCGAAACCCCCCCTCAAGAGGATTTCGGCCTGATCTTCATTGTGAATTTCATCAGGGTGGTGCTGGCCATGATTTAGAAGGCTGCTATGCTTTGAAGGCCTTAGTGCAAGAGTTGGTGAGGATGAAGCTCCTCTCTTTTAAAGATGTTAGTCCCAATGTTGTCACTAATCCTTTGCCAGATCAAAGTGGCTAAAGACAAGTCATAGCCAGATGGTTTCCTAAAGCCAAGTGTTTCAGACAGGATAGCTCATCCTTGTTGCTGATTAGTCACTAGGCCTTGTTTCTGTACTGTTTGTTTTTCCTTTATTGTACTGTTTACTTTTAGACTTTGTTTGTTTCTGAATGGTGATTTTAATGAAATGAGCATTGCATATTTTGAATTCATTTTCATCTACACTGTTTATGTTCATGCTTTCTTTTACAAAACTTTTTCTTCCATTTGCTTTCTCTATCAAACTTGTGTTTTATGCAAAGATTGGAGGGAGGATGATGACAACGAAATACCCAAGTTGTTGAACTGTATGCTTTCGAATAAAACTTTGCTGATGATGTACAGGCATTGTTTCAATTCCCAAACACTGGAGAAATAAGGAAGTTAATCCCTTGTCAACCCCTCTGAGCCTTCGAAGTTGGTGTTTCTTTCTGTATGAAAAACCCGCATTTTAAACCTGGGGCAGGGTAGTTCTCAGTTAATTTGGCTGTGCATTCTATTTCAAGAGAATCATTCAGTACACCTTTCAACAAAGGTTTCAATCACAAGCGTTCCTCCGCATACATCAAAGAAGTGTTGGAGATGTCAATCAAAAGCTGACGATGGTTATTCTTAATCATTAAGCAAGGCAGTCACTATCTTTCAAAAAAAAGAGTATAAAAAAAAATATATATATATACAAAGAAAAGCCTGCTAAGTCAAAAATCCAAAAAATGACTTAGGCAAAAATTAAGGCATCCCGCTGACTGTAAGTTCAAAAACAAACTGTTCAAGCAAAAGTTAGGGATATCAAAAGAAAAAGATGAAAAAAGAGAAGTCAATAAATTCCTCAAGCAACAAATTGTTGTGACAACAAAAAGGAAGAAATGACTGCCATCTCAAAAATTCTCTTTGCATGTGAACTATCATCATTATCAAAGGTGCAATTCCAGAAGCCTCTTGGGACCTGAATGCATAGGTTGAATTAACTGAGTTTTAGGACTGGAGATCATCACGAAGATGGGGTGGGTACAATCAATTTTGAGCCTTATATCCTTTGTTTCTGAAACCGTGAACCAGGCCACGTTACAACCTATGAAAGACCTAATTGAAGCAAGGTTTGTCTGAAAGCATACTACAACAAGGTTGCGTAAGCTGACTCCCATAAGATTTTCCAATCATTTGTTTGATATCATGCCTTTGCTTTATCTTTCACTTTGAATGTCTTAACCTTTATGTTTTGACCTGTGATTCCATTTGCTTTACATCAATAACATCTTTACAAAAATGATTTTGATTTCAAAATATGCTTTGAGCATTGCATTAAAATTACCATTCTTGAATGAACATTTTATTTGCAAGTAAGCACTCATCTTTCAGGAAGTTCAAACAGTCGAGAAACTTGATCAGTGATCCTATCAGGGGCATGTTATTTCAAGATCCTGTTGTTCAGATGTTCAGTCAAGATTTGTTGATCAGAATATCCTTTCAAGACTTATACTGGGGCAAGCCATCCCAACATGCATTTCAAGAATTGAAGCCATGATCAGTTCATCCCCAGTACATTTCAACTGAAGCCATGATCAGTTAACTTGCAACAATTAGTCAATCAGGGGCAATATTCTTCAGCAATCCCCAAGCAGTTTTATCAGCCCTTCTCAAAGGATCACTAGTCTGATACAGTTACCAATGTGACAAGAAGTACGTTCAAGCATCTTCTTCATAAGCAGAATTGGCAGAGTTCCCGTGTTGAGGAATCGAGTTCCCATCGTGCCTCACAAAAGAGTCTACCTCAATCGTCATAAATTATCGCATTACATTGATCATATATCATGCATAGAAAAATTCAACATCATGCAATGAAACAAAATTCATGCTCATTTACATTCTCCGAGGTCCTGTTGTTATCAACATTTTACCTTGAGATCTAAGTCCAACTTACTTGGCACATACCAAAGTAGATGTTCGTCTGCCTGTTTCTATTTCCGTCCAATGCTACTCTTGGATGTGTAAACTTTTATCTCTGTCCAATGCTACTCTTGGACATGTCGTTTCTCACTTTTTATCCAAAGCCACTATTGGATGTCACAATCCCCATTAACATGTTTCTCACCTCCTTCAAAGCTACTATTGAATGACGTTCATGTCTTTGAGCTGGAATAACATTCTTTTTGTCCAATGCCACTATTGGATGTTTATTGAGTTTGTTTTCCATCCATTGCCACTCCTGGATGGCTACTCAGGTTTTTCAAACAAGATTCCTTTGTGTATTCAAAGCCACTATTGAATCTCCCTGGTTTCTTTTCGTCCAAAGCTACTATTGGATGACCCCAATGTCTTCGAGCTTGGTTAACTTTCCTTTCGTCCAAAGCCACTCGTGGATGTTCTCAGGTTGTTTTCCTTTCCATCCAATGCCACTCCTGGATGGCTGCTCAAATTTCCAAATTGGTTTCCCTTTTGTTCAAAGCTACTATTGAACATCTCTGATGTATTTCCGGGTTCAGGTTTCCATTTTGCATTCAAAGCCACTATTGAATCTCTTTGGTTTCCATTTTTGTCTAAAGCTACTATTGGATTGTTCCCGATGTTTTCCAGAGATTGGATTCCTTTTGTTCAAAGCTACTGTTGAACGTCTCTGCCGTATCTTCGGGTTTGTAGGTCTCCTTTTGCATTCAAAGCCACTGTTGAATCTTGTTGGTCTCCTTCCATCCAAAACAACTATTGGGTGTCTCCGATGTTTCCTCAGAGTTTGGACCCTTTTTTCAGATTCATTCAATGCCACTCTTGAATGTCTCTGATGGTTGGTGTCGTCTAATGCCACTCTTAGACGTTTCTACCCAATATGTTTGTGTTCCAGAGTTCATTCAATGCCACTTTTGAATATCTCTGTTGACTTTCGTCGTCTAATGCCACTCTTAGACGTTCTTACTACATTTCTGACTTGGGTTTTATCCCTCCCTTTCCAAGTATTGTTGGGTATTTCTTATCACCCTGGCGGATAACCAGTAGTATCTTGTTTCCCCTGCCGCTCCTTTCATTCGAGTCTATTGCTCATTCCTTTTGTTCCTCCAGTGGCATTATATTCCCCTCTATTTCATAATCATACTAGATGCATCCATTAGCATCGCATTATACCTTAGGTTCAAAAATTGTGTGTTTTATATTTAAGTCTCTTCAATTACGTCGAGCTGAGGATTTTAACCCTCACATCTCCGGATAGAAGAAACTTAAATAGGGGCATCTGTCATACCCCAATTTTTGACCCTAAGATCATACATCATTCGCATTTCAATCATCAATCAAGATCACAATCTTGAGGTATCATTTTTCCTTTGAGGGGAACCATCAAGCATTTTTAGCTTTTTATTTGTTTCATACTAACCAAAATACCAAAAACATTGCTTTGTTTCTTTGTAGGCTTTTGTTTTGTAGGTACCAAGCCAAGACATGCAATAAACAAGGCATTTTTCAAGTTCTTGACTGATGAAATCGATTTCCTTACTGGGTAAATCGATTTCCCTGCAGCAATCTTCAACAAAATCACATTCTAGACAGCATGAAATCGATTTCCCTCCTGGGTAAATCGATTTCCCTAGTGTATTTTGCGCCAAATTCTCTTCTGGAACAGAGTGAAATCGATTTCACTCCTGGGGAAATCGATTTCCTTAAGGCGAAATTCAAAAAATATAAGGAGGGAAGCTTGACATCATTTTGGCACCTTTTTATTTGATCATTTTACCAATTTTCCACCTCATCAAAATTAACCCCTTCATTAAACCCACTTAAACCTTATTTTACCATTTAAATACCACTTTAATCACCAATTAAACACAAGCTAATTACCAAATGCAAAAAGACCAAACTACCACTACTCTTGCTCTCATCCTATAAATAGAGCCCACTACTCTCTCATTTCTCAAGCTTTGAGAGCCAAAAAACCCCTTGCAATTTCTCTCCTCATCCCTACCAAATTCACCAAAGCTCTTTGTTCTTTCATAAAGTTTGTGAGTCACACCTTGAACCTCACAAACTTTGAGCTAAACCACCATCTATTTCACTCTTTTTTCTTCAATTGATGAGAGATCAAGATTTGTGTTGGTGATTCTTGAAGTAGATCTAAGTTTTGTTCAAGATTTGGTAATTTTCTTCATCCTTTTTGTATATCACAATGTGATTCTTTGTTGTTTGTATTCAATGCATCTTTGATGCTATATTGGTGCTATGTGTTGGTGATTTGATGGAAAATTCGTGCTCTAATTGATGTGTGATCATAAGGTGTTTGTATATTTGTTCAAATCAAGTTTCATGCCTTTAAATGCTGTTTTTGCTGAAATTTACACTGAGGAAATCGATTTCCTTAAGGCTGAAATCGATTTCCTGCTGAACGTAACTTGTTTTTTTGAAAACTGCACTATGGAAATCGATTTCCCCTTGCATGAAATCGATTTCCAGCAGGCAGAATGTGGTTTTTTGCCTTTTTTGTGCTTGTTTTGGTTTCCTACTTCCTCCACTTCATTAATATCATTGGATCTAGGGTGTTGATAAGTTTGAAATGACCTAATCCACCAAAATGGATGAATAATATTAATGATAGTGTGAGTTGATTATCTTTTGTGTTTTCATTCTTATCTTCTCATCTTACTTTCTTTTGATCGATGAAAGTCTTGACATCTTGAGAATTCTATGGATTCTTGATGAAGACTAGATCAATTTGTTTTCATTCTTATCTTTTCATCTTATTTCCTTTTGATCGATGAAAGTCTTAATATCTTGAGAATTCTATGGATTCTTGATGAAGACTAGATCAATTTGTTTTCATTCTTATCTTTTTTCATCTTATTTTCTCTTGATCGATGAAAGTCTTGATATCTTGATAATTCTATGGATTCTTGATAAAGGCTAGATCATTTCTTCTTCTCCTTCTTATTTCTTTTGATTGATGATCTTGATACATGGAGAGTTCTCCTACATTTGTCCCGACTCGATAAAAGATCAAATATGGAAGAGAATTGTATGCGGTTGATTTATGACTTATGGAAATTTATCGTGTAGTCGCTATGATTTTATCAAGCTTCTGATAAGTTTCCATTGACCTTAAATCCGAGTACATCATTCACTCACCATCGATCTTCATTACTAACTTTGATAACATACTTGACAAGTTTCAAGATGGTTATCTTTAACATCTAACAACTAACTTTAATTTCCGCCATTTATTATACTGCTCTTTATATTTCTCGCTTTATCGCTTTATTTTATCATTTCATCATATTTACATTCCGCCATTTTCTCTTTGTCCATTTGGACGTTTATAATTCCGCTATTTTCTCTTTGTCCATTTGGACGTTTATGCTTCCGCTATTTTCCTTTTGTCCACTTGGACCATACTTTACTTTTATGCTAAAACACTAATAAACAACCAAAATCTAAAAAACACATAAGGCTCTCTTTGGACTATTGGTTACTATCCCTAGCATTTTGGAGATTCGGACTTATGGACCTAGTGCCTCTGGACTCTTATTCTGTTATTACTCTGCTGTTATTCTGTCTGTCTGGCATTGGATTGTTGTCTGTTTGTATGTGCAGGTATTTCCTTGAAAGCCCTTGATGGTTAATTCCAAGGCATTGAGATAAGGATTTTACCCGAAAACAGCTGTTACTCTGCCCGATTTTTGTCAGAATTTTAATGCGCTTAATGCAAAATGGTGCTAAGATAGTAAGTTCATCTGGATCCCCAAGTGTTAATGTGTTAGTATTGATATTCCAAAGGAAAGGAAATCTACCTTGACTCACAATGTCAAGTATTGGCTTCTTATTTCGGTTAGACCGTTTCTTTCCTTAGCTTTTATTTTACGCAATAGGATAGCCTCTTCATCTCCTCTCACTTCTTAGATTTTCAAAATCTTCTCCCTTTTTCCAAAACCTTCTTATGTTTGCAAACCTTTTCAAAACCTTTTCTTTTAAAATATCTTTTGCCCTTAGTGGCTTTTTCTTCAAAAGTTTAGACACCGTTAATTGTCGAAACGAGTGGTTATACCCCACGATTTTGAAATTGATTGATAAAATGAGATCTTTTCCGCGTGAGAGAGCTAGTGGCATACTCGTTGATTTTATCTGAGTTGGAGCCCTTCTTTCATTTGCGATGCAAAGAACTTGTTTGTTCTCATGCTCAAGATCAATGGCTGAGTATTTCTCTCCGACGACAATAAAGTGTTTATTCGTTTTAAAAACTGTTTTCCTTTTAAAGCGGAACTACATTAGCTCTGACTTCTCCATTGCACCAAGGAGGTATGTAGGCCCAAAGCTTAACGCTTTGCCGAGCTTATTTTAAAAAATAAAACAAACTCTTTTTTAGCACACACACACACAGATTTTCAAAAAGGTTCCTGTGGAGTACCACAGATATGAGGGGTGCTTAAAACCTTCCCCTTGTATAAGCAACACCCGTACCTAAGATCTCTTCTTTTTGTTTTTAAAAACAAACTTTGGGTTTTTTCGTTCTTTTCCCTTTTCCTTTGGAAACAATAAAGCGCGGTGGCGACTTTCACTGAAATATTGATTCGAGTCATCCCATGGTTTCGATATCAGATTTTCCCCGCTACACCAGTTTATCTTTCCAATATTCAAAGTTTTCACCATCGAATATTGGTGGTCTAGTATAACCATTGTTACCATTGTATTGCTCAGCAGAGCCAGATGTAGATGCAGTTGGATTTGATTGAGATTCACCAGCCATCTTTTACTGAAGCGTTTTTCTCTTCCTGAACCTTTTCTAAACACGGTTAAGTGCTTGCACCTTAGAACCGGCGCTCTGATGCCAATTGAAGGATAGAAAAACACTTAGAAAGGGGGGGTTTGAATAAGTGTAGTCTTAAAAACTTGAACGATAAAAATAAATTGCACAGTTATTTTTATCCTGGTTCGTTGTTAACTAAACTACTCCAGTTCACCCCCACGGAGTGATTTACCTCACCTGAGGATTTAATCCACTAATCGCAACAGATTACAATGGTTTTCCACTTAGTCCGCGACTAAGTCTTCTAGAGTATCCTGATCACTCTAGGAACAAATGCTTAGACACAAGCTAAGACTTTCTTAGAGTATCCTGACCACCACGTGATCACTCTAATTACAACTGCTTAGACACAAGCTAAGACTTCCTAGAGTATCCTGATCAACACTTGATCACTCTAGTTACTTACAAATTAATGTAATCAATTCTAAGAGTATTAAAAATGCTTCTGAAAAGCTATAATCACAACAGTGATATTTCTCTTAACGTTTAAGCTTAATCTCACTAATATATTACAACAGCAATGTAGTGAGCTTTGATGAAGATGAAGTTACTGAGCTTTGAATTTGAACAGCGTTTCAGCAAGTTTTTCAGAATTGGTTCTTTCAAAATCGTCAACCTTGCTTCTCATCAGAACTTCATATTTATAGGCGTTTGAGAAGATGACCGTTGAGAGCATTTAATGCTTTGCGTGTTCCGTACAGCATTGCATTTAATGTTTCACGCTTTTGTCAACTACCTCGAGCCTTGTTCACGCTGTGTCTACTGACGTTGCCTTTAATAGCTTCCAACGTTCCTTTTGTCAGTCAGCGTAGCCTGCCACCTGTACTTTCTTCTGATCTGATGTTTGTGAATATAATATTTGAATATCATCAGAGTCAAACAGCTTGGTGCATAGCATCTTCTTGTCTTCTGACCTTGAAGTGCTTCTGAGCGTGATACCATCAGAACTTCAGTGCTTCTGCTTCTGATCTCAAGTTCTTCTGATGCTTCCATAGACCCATGTTCTGATTCTGCCTTGACCATCTTCTGATGTCTTGCCAGACCATGTTCTGATGTTGCATGCTGAACCTTCTGAGACAAAGCTTCTGAGCGCTGATTTGTGCATACTCTTTATATATTTCCTGAAAGGGAAATTGCAATGTATTAGAGTACCACATTATCTCACACAAAATTCATATCCTTGTTATCATCAAAACTAGGAATATTGATCAGAACAAATCTTGTTCTAACAATACACTCTTCTAACATTTTTATTTCAAGAAATGTTACACATCATGAACACATTCTACCTTACCATAGGGATTCACCTTCCACAACACAAAACTAGAAATATTTCAGTAACTTAGACTCTAAGCTACCTTCTGAGTCTTCTCAATTTCATGATATCCCTCAATCTACTCCCTCTGTTCCACAGACCCCTCCCCCAAACATTTCTTAGGCTCTTATAGACCTTGATGTACCTCAAACACAACCTACTACCTTACCTCCCTCTACTCATGCCTCATCTAGAGTAAGACAACCACCCCCTCACCTGAAGGATTATGTCTGTACAACCTTCAATGATTCCCCATCACAATCATCTTCAGGTACTCCTTATTTTATTTCAAATTTTCTGTTATATTCCAATCTTTCTCCCCCTCAATTTCGTTTTAGTCTATCTATTTCTACTAACCATGAACCCAAAACATATAAAGAGGCATGTAAATTTGATTGTTGGAACCAAGCTATGAAACTTGAGCTTAATGCACTTGAGTAAACCGACACTTGGAACGTTGTTGATCTTCCATATAATATGAAGACAACTGAATGTCGTTGGGTATATAAGATTAAGCATAAATCTGATGGTAGTATAGAGAGATTTAAAGCTCGTCTTGTTGCTAAAGGATATAATCAAATAGAAGAGCTTGATTATTCTGATACTTTCTCACTGGTTACTAAACTCACCACCATTCGATTGATCCTTGCTCTAGCTTCTATCCACAATTGGCATATTCATCAACTGGACGTAAATAATGCATTCTTGCATGGTGATCTCCATGAAGATGTTTACATGGTTATACCACCTGGCATCCAAACATCTAAGCCAAATTAGTATGCAAACTCATCAAATCCTTCTATGACTTGAAACAAGCTAGTCGCCAATGGTTTAAAAATCTCACTTCCACTCTAATTCAACATGGTTACACACAGGCTGCCTCTGATCATTCCTTGTTTGTCAAGAAAACACATTCCACATTTACAATATTTCTTGTCTATGTTGATGATGTTATTTTGGCAGGAAACTCTTTACAAGAATTCTAACTCATGAAGAACATTCTTGATCAGAAATTCAAAATTAAAGATCTTGGTTTGCTTACATATTTTTTAGGCTTAGAAGTGGCTCACTCGAAACATGGTATTTCCATTTGCCAAAGGAAATACTGCATAGATCTTCTCAATTATTCAGGCTTCCTTGGTTCTAAGCTAGCCAGTACTCCTTCTGACCCTTCTATCAAACTGTGCCATGATGCTAGCCTTGCATTTGAAGACATTCCAGCCTACAGACGACTCATTGACAGACTGATTTACCTCAACACCACCAGACCCAATATTACATTCATCACTCAGCAACTCAGTCAATTCCTCTCTAAACCTTCCACTCAACACTAAAATGCTACATGTAGAGTTCTAAGATACCTGAAGTCTTGTCCTGGCCAAGGCTTATTCTTTCCACGAGATTCCTCTCTCCAAGTGACTGGATTCTCTGATGCAGACTGGGATGGCTGCATTGATACTCGCAAATCCATATATGGTTCTTGTTTCTATTTAGGTAATTCCCTTATCTCATGGCGAACCAAAAAGAAGACAACTATTTTCCGCTCTTCATCTGAAGCAAAATATCGTGCTTTGGCTGCTGCAACTTGCAAGCTCCAATAGATTCTCTATTTTCTTCGTGACGTGAACGTGAAATGCAAACAACTTCCAGTTCTAATCTGTGACAGCCAGAGTGCTCTCCACATCGCAGCTCTCCCCATGTTTCACGAATGAACCAAACATCTCGACATTGATTATCACATCGTTCGAGAAAAACTAACATCTGGTCTGATGAAGTTGATACATGCGTCTTCCAACAACCAACTTGCTGATTTTTTTACAAAGCCTCTCTTGCCAAAGCTATTTCATTCTCTTAAAACCAAGTTGAATTTGATAAATATTTACCAAAGTTCAACTTGTGGAGGCCTAATAAATGATAAAAGTGAGTTTGTAATCTGCTAGTTGGTTAGGTTGTTAGTTAGTTACATCAGCTAGCTTGCATGCTAAGCTACTATCTCTTGTATATAAATACTCTTATGAGCATCCATTAATAACATGAGAGTTTGCCTTCTATCTTTCTCTTCTTCTTCCATATTACTGCTTTCATAATCTTTGTGTGTAGATCATAATAATTGAGAATTAAGATTTCATATCATCATTTAACAAAAACAATTACATTACATGATACATGTTTTTCTATTAAATGATCATGGAAAGCAACGTGTATGTTCATTAAATTTCCATACCTTTAAATTTATCCCTAAACCAGTGGAAAAACCAAGAGTTATAGACTTATTTTTAGCAAAAATACATAACATATTATTCAAGATGTATGAAATACTAAACATAGATATCCCTTAGTTATTCAAGATTAATTCAATACTAAAATTATTTTTCAATCAAAATCAATGATTTAGTCGTGTGCAAGGTGTTGGCTGGAGATTTCGTTTAGAGGAAATATTCTTTGAAAGGTTAGAATTCGAAGAAAGATGGTTACTAATGACCATTTCTGAGATTGAATATGGCTACTGATGGCCATGTTTCGAGGATGTTGTTTAAGTTGGAGTGAAGATGGTTAGAATCGGAGCTTACTCGAAGTGAATTATATTTAAGACTTAAACGTTTCGCGAAATACGAAGGGTACTGAAGCTTAACATGTTTTCGTGGCATTCTCGGTTCTGATCACGCTGCCACGTATCGAAAGAGGATTCAGGCGGGAGGATTTGAATTTCGAAATAGTCTGTGTAACCGAACAAGGACAGATGGCATCTCAGGGATTCTTGTGAGCAACGTGGCATCAGATTAGTGTAGGACCATTAGGGTCGAAATTAGTATAAATAAGGGTCTTAATGTTAGGATTCGGTGTGTTCATTTTGTACAAATCACTCACAAATCACTCAAGTATCAAGTGTTTAGAGAACGAGTTCGCTGAGAAATGTACGTATGACACCAACACCACTTTAAATACATTTGTATCTTTCTTTATTCAAGTATCTTTTCAATTCCTTTATCTTTTTGTTTAACTTTAATTTCGAAGCATTTTTATGTTTCTGCACTTAACATTCTTGCACGTTATTTTCTTGTACTTTACATTTCTGCAATTTACATGTTTCTTATGTTTTCTTTGTCGAAGTTATAACAAGTGTTGTTTCACATGAGTAAGTAGTACGATCATATCACAAACAAGTTTTCGAAGCAAGAGCAAACAAGCATGAACCAAATCATATCAAAAGACAATTGTTTGACTATGTCCTAGGATCAATCTAGTCGATCCTGCGAGTAACCAAAGTATATTTTATAGTTTGGAGGACTAGCGGTTGTTTACCGGAAATCACCGTAAACAAATTGGCACGCCCAGTGGGACAGTGTTAAACAGATTGTTATTAATCGATTGTTTTGTTTTGTCTAGAAAATATCAAGACCTTGTATGAACCTTAGGAACGGTAAATTACCCAACAGTGCACAACCGATTCCTAAAGGAAGGTACAACAAGAAAATGGTCAATGTGGCCAGTGGAGGGGGAGATCAAGATCCCCCACAGGGGTCAGGAACAGTAGCGGCAAATTCTACGCATGTTTCGACTTCTACTCAAGGAGCGCAGGATATACCAGGTTTGACAGGATTTGCACCCATAGGTATTTCCCAGGCTATGCCCGAAAATACATCAGGGACAACAGGGACTATTCCAGTCTCAAGTTCGACTACCGTGCCTCCGCTCACAGGCACAAGCGAGATACCACCTTTCTCGACAAACGCTGCAAGTCAAGTATTTACCCCAGGACCATCCTCATATGCTTTAGAAAGTTGGAGACCCAACAACCCATATGGAATGCCATATTCATACATGGTAGGATTACAAGGGACAGGCCCCACATACACTGCACCGAACCCAACGGTGTTTTCGCCTAATGTCGGTTCGATAGGTCGAATCGCGCAAAACACAGGCTTCTCTGCCCAAATACCTCCTTTAACTACCAGTAGTCAAGCGGCATTTCGACAGGAAATAGATGCAAGTAACCATGATATGTTAGGAGTCCTTGCTAGAGAATTGGGGTCGATTTTTAATCCTTTAGCGACAAACATTGCCAGGACTAACCAGGAGAATGTAGAAACATATCAAAAAATATCTTCGCAAATAGGACGAATGGCGGATTTCTTAGGAGTCCCACAAAATAGGCGAAGAAACAACCAATCAACCTATCAAGAAGGGGACCCAGTTCTAGAACAAATTCGAAATGCAGTTCCACCACCTAGGCCAGCGCCAGTCGAACAAAATCAAGTGGTAGATTTAGAAACTCAAAATCAAGCGATTAACGTTGGTCGACAAGCAGTTCCCCAACAACAGCCTAGAGTAGTTGTAGTGGGAAGAGACGAACATCCTGACGAAGTTGTACATAGGGTTAGGAGAGACAATTTGGCAACAGAAAATAATCTCACTGCCATGATAGAAAGAATAATGGCCAACAATGGCCTTAATACTCGACTTCGACGTCCAAACTACACATCCCCCATACCCGAATATATCATGCAAACAGAATTACCAAGAGGTACCAAGGTACCCAAATTCATGAAGTTTTCAGGGGACACTAGTGAATCAACGGTGGAGCACATAGCCAGATATTTAACAGAAGCAGGGGATCTAGCAGGGAACGAGGATTTGAGAATTAAATATTTCCCTAGTTCACTAACAAAAAACGCTTTTGTTTGGTTCACTACCTTACCCCCAAATTCCATAGACGCATGGGCACACTTAGAGAGACTGTTCCATGAACAATTCTACATGGGTCAAACCAAGATAAGTCTAAAATAATTGGCTAGCATCAAGAGGAAGTTCACGGAGCCTATAGATGATTACTTGAACAGGTTCCGTTTGTTGAAGTCAAGATGCTTCACGGTTGTCCCAGAGCATGAACTAGTCGAAATGGCTGCGGGAGGCCTAGACTATTCAATTAGAAAGAAATTAGACACCCAGTACCTAAGGGATATGGCCCAATTAGCAGACAGGGTTCGACAAGTCGAACTACTAAAAGCAGAAAAGGCCAGAGCAAATAAGAGTTATAAGAAGGAGAGGGTAGCATACATCGAAGCTGAAGACGTTGACGGCGAATCGTTCAAAGATTCATACAGCGTGTAAGAGGTCGAAATAGACCTAGCCGAATTGAAAGAAGCACCACCTTATTCTTGCAAATTGCTCACCCCTTCTAATGGAAAAAACCCAGTTGAGAATGACAAAAGCGATAGATTTCCTAAGAAAACTTATACATTTGACGTCACTAAATGTGACGAAATATTCGATTTATTAGTAAAAGATGGCCAGATGATAGTGCCTCCTAATTCCAAAATTCCTCCGTTAGAACAATGGAAGAAGCGAGGCTTTTGTAAATATCATGGTTTTTTAGGCCATAAAACCTCACAATGTTTTCTTTTCAGGGATCTAATTCAGAATGCTATCAAGGATGGACGTTTGAAATTCGCTGACAAAACTAAGAATCATATGAAGGTTGACACAGACCCTTTGAATGTTGCTGACACTAACCTGTGTGAACCACTTGACGTCAACATGATGGAAGTATCTGAAATTGATGTTGCTGAATCGGAGATAATTTCAACTGGAAAGCATGCTACTGAAAGCCTAAATGACAATACAGTCTTCAATACTGATATTGAAGAATCCTTTGATGCAGAGATGACCGAAGATCTGAAAGGGAAAACTAGCGAGGCCACTGAAGACCTCAGGGCGAAACTTTAGCGGATACAGATTTCTGAAGCTCCTCCGGCAGTTGTTAACATGGTCAATGTTAGGCGGCCTTTATCTGAAATAGAAGAACTAGAAAAGTGGTTAATAAGGGAGAAAGGAAACATTGAAATCCCACCAAGAGGGGAGAGTCTGAAAGATTATCTCTGGAATTGTCATGAGAAAAATGGTGGAAAAATGCTGATGTGCCCAAGGTGTTCAATTATGCTAAATCGAAGGGTTCAAGCTAATTTTGAAAGGGCCCTACGAGAAAGAATGGAACAACCCTGGAGAGGAGGAAACTGATCGTGAAATTATAGCAAGTGTACTATTTCCTCGATGTAGTAGTAAAGAAGGGTAAATACCCAGTATCGAACTCGCGGACTGCGTGTAAACTACAAGTTTCACAATGATTCAATTGAACAAAAATATCATGGGGGTTGTTTTGGTTTGTTTGATTAATTAGAATTACTAGAAATAAATAAAACACTAAATAAAAGATAGCTTGGTGCAAATATGAGCAGATATGCTAAGGTAGATGTATGAATCCTATGTAACTCCTTGAAACCACCGTGTTCATGAGATGATTTAATTATAACTGTGTATCAATTCTATAAATAGTTCTCCCTAATTCCTTAGTGAAGAACCCCTTAACACTAATTAGACAATCTCAATTCCTCAATAACTGAATTTAGTATTAGGTCTTTTATGCATTAGAGTCTAGAATGAATGATCACTAAAGTGCAATCCTTATTCCTAAGCGATTTGCCGGAAGTGTTTTGATTCACAAGCATTAGGGAGGTTTGTCACGCCAAACCCTAACCGTAGAACGATAAGATACTTTCCAATATAATAAAGCATTAAGAACAATGAATCAAAAACTCAATTTATAATTAAACATCAAATTCATCAACAACGGTTGTGACAATTCATCACATACAAAGATTCAGGGACATCACCCCTAGCATAGTGTTGTTTAGCTACTCATAATGATAAAGAAAACAACAAGAGTAATTGAAGTCATTACAAGAAATTAGTGGTTGATATGATCTCCAATCGCCAGTGCTCTTGAAGATCTTCTTCCAAAACCCTTGACTCTTCTTTCTCTGTAATTCTCTATGCTCAATGATCCAAGATGCCTCTCTTCTATTCCTGTAAGGTTTTAGTAGTGTTGCTTCACTCACTCAGTATCCGGAATGACCGAAATACCCTTAATGAGGCCCAAGGTTTCCAAAATATCAAAATTAGAACATCTGCCCGCGCTCAACAACACGGGCCGTGTGCAGGAACACGGGTGCCCGTGTTGTCCATCTGGCCCTCACCTCAAAATTCACTTTCTGGGCACTTTTCCACACGGGCCGTGTGCAGGAACACGGGTGCCCGTGTAAAACCTCTGTTTTGCTCTCCAGAATCCACTTTCCAGGCAGCTTTTGACACGGCCGTGTGGGTGCACACGGGTGCCCGTGTTGGCCTCTTCTTTAGCTCTTTCAGCTCCTTTTTCTCGCCTCGGAGCGCCATCTTTCTCGGGATTAACCTGGCCAACAACATACTAACAACCAACGCATAAAATGGCATTTTTATGAAGCTTAAACACACTAATAATGTAAAAGCTCAAACAACCGAAAAACTAAGGAACTTATATAAAAACTTAAAACAATGCCACTTTGTATTACCAAGATTACAACTTTTGATCGGAAAAAGGTGTGGAAACTTACTAGAAATGGTGACCGATCACAACCCCACACTTATCTCATTGCTTGTCCTCAAGTGATGTATCGAGTCAAAACAAAAGGTCACCGACAAGATTCTTTTCTCCACAACACAACCAGGTTTTTCGCAAGGTTCCTACACTTAGCAATCAAGTGTAAGGTTCCCTTCTTCCGACTATCCATGGCATTCCCACCTTCGAGCACGTCTATCACCTGCAAGCTTTTCACATTCTCACAAAATCTCTCCGGGTTAAGGTGTTTACACTCATAGTATCAAGGCATGCATATTACTTTTAACTTTGAATAAATTCTCAAATCACTACACACAAGGATCACACACACTTTATGAGGTCTTCGGGTTGTAACGTGGCTTAGGTTTGGTGGGTTAACAAGGAATGGGATAACGATTGGTTTTAAGTGCTCGGCATCTCATAGGGTTCACTTCTTCACTCATTTTGATCTGTATCTTAAGAATGGGGTTTAAACCTTCTTTAGCTAAAAATGGACAAGGGTACATGCATTATTCTTTTTCTCTTCTCTTTTTTTTTCTTTTTGTTTTCATAAGATCTATATTCAAAAATTTTTTTCTTTTCTTGTACTCTTTTCTTGTTCCACTCTTCAATGGTTTACAACCCCACACTTAGATCTTTTTATGTCTTTCGAGTGATCTATTATGAATGCCGAGCAATGATACAAACAATGAGAAGGCAAGTGGTGGAAAAATAACACGATGAACAAAAATAAAAATTACGGCTCAAAGGGGGTTAACAATGGATAACATGCAAACGGGATGGTTAAAAAGGCTCGGGGTTAAAACAAAAAAAACTTGCCTCAGTGTGCGCTTTCATAGTGTGCTTGTGTTATGAGAAAATACGCAAAATCAAAGTGAATAGTGCCATACCTGAACTTGACTCTCATATGGATGTTATGCATTTGGCTCTGATGTCTCACCGGGTCGGTTAAGCTTGCATGCTTCAACGTACTCTAAGTGTTTTGCCATTTCCTTTCATCAAAAGTTCACCATACTCTCTCTTGGTTCAGTGTGCTTCCTTGCGTCCTACCTTCTTTTCTTGGTTGTGTCAACTTCTGTGGTGCCTGTAGAGATTAAGTGTGAGTTGTGTTGTTCAACCACTTTCTATTCGTTTGCACCTTTTCCGACTTGTATCGAACCTGGTAACACCATGGCAGCATTGAAACTCGAAATAAAAACAAAACAGAAAGACAAAGAACTGGTCAAAATTCAAAAACAGAAAGTAGAAAACAATAAAGCAACTAAAACAAAAATAAGACAATAAAGCAAAATAAAATAAGAAGTAAGACCCTCCCCCACACTTGAACGAAACATTGTCCGCAATGTTTAAATTCCAGTGTGACAGGGCCTAACCGCTTACTGAAATGGTGGTGGAGGAGGGGGATCCTGAGGATAATGCATCATAAGGCGGCGCATCATCTCCTGGACATCATCTATCACTGCCCCTTGCCGAAACAACTCAACACCTTGCCGTGTCTGCTCAGTCCGGAGGGCTCCAATCTCCGTCTGTACCCACCCCCATTGATCTTGAGTCATGGAGGATGACCCATCAGTGTGCTGGAAGAATTGTTGGGGGGGTGGTACCGGATGATCCTGGTTAGGCATGTCATCCTCCATGTCATCACCTGCAAAGTTATGACCATGTGGAGGGCTTTCACCCATATCACCACCTGTAGCTACATACAGCCAGTTAGCACGGTTAGCAATAGAAATAGTGTCAGGTGCCGGTAGTGCCATAATGTGCTGCCCGTGCATCATGAGAGAGTAGTACCCTGGCTGGACTACAATCATTTTTTGATTGACAAGAGTCTGCATGTCAATCTTCTTACCTGGGATAGAGGGCTCCTCTATCAAGAGTTGACTATACTCTAGGTAATCAGCTAGCTGGGTGATCATCCCACCCACAGAGATCTCTCCCGAAGAGGCATTCCCCACCTGTTTAAGGTGATTAGCAGCAAAAGCAGCCACATTTACACGACTTACCTCAATCATATTATTTAGCAGGAACAGTTCCCTCTTAGCACACACCCCTGTGCTATCTCCCCTCGCGAAAAGGGTAAAGGCTAACCCTTTCTGAGCATACCTGAAGCATGGGTTATGAATCCCTGAGGCCTTAGCCCTGCTAGGATTGTACCCCGGTGAACCAGTTATAGCTTCCCAAAATTCACAAGCAGGGAAAGTTTCAGGTGGGGCTCCTGGTCCTGCAGAAGGTAATTTTAAGGCTTCCCCAACCTGTTCTACAGAAAGAGTGTGCTTATTTCCAAACATATAGAATTCAAGATTACCAAAATACTCCATTTCGGAGCCATTCCATTTGTGCCTCAACTTAAAATCTACCGTGCTCAGAAACTCAAGAGTTAGACCCTCATAAGTCGGTGCCTCAAATAACATAAACGGTAACATCCCGATGTTGTGAAACATGCGGTACACTTCATCCTTAAGGCCTAACTTTACAAGGGTCTCATCACAAATATACCGGGTCGGGAGTAAAGTACGCTGCACTAATACATCATACCTGGCTTTGTGCTCAGGAAGGGCAAATGTAATGCCATGGGCATTCTCTTCTTCGTCCCTCCCACGACCGGTTGCGCGACTAGAAGCGCGACGGACACGTTGTCTTGGTTGGGAGGATTCTGCAAGAAAATCATCCCTTACGTTGCGGCGCTGAGTTGTCTTTCGGGGAGGCATGATAAAATCTCTGCAAAAATACAAAACAAGAAACAACACACAAAAGGAAAAATTCGCAGAAATTAAAATGCAGAGAAATCAAAATCTAAACCGATAGGAATGTAGAGGATGATGAGTGGAGTAACTTTTGTGAAGGCAATATGGTGATTAAGTGGGTGTTTGATGGTGGGTGAGTGACTTTAGTGAAGGTGGAGGCTAGGTTTCAATGGAGAAAGTGAGTGAGAAGTGAGAAAAGTGAATGGGTGGAGGAAGAAGAGAGATATAACGCAGGTGGGGCCCACATGGAAGAGTGGGAAAAATTTTAAAATTCTGGCCCGCATAGACCACACGGCCGTGTGGATGCACACGGTTGGCCGTGTTGCTGAACACGGACCGTGTTCCTGCACACGGGTGGCCGTGTTGCAGGTGCTGAAGCTTTCCTAAAAAAAATTCATTTTTCAACTGAGTATGGCTCAACACGGGCCGTGTTGCTACACACGGGCGCCCGTGTTGATGATCTTCTTAGCATCAACTTGTACCTTCTTCGAGTTGCTCCTACCTGTTCAAACTCTACTACCTGCACTAAAACAAAATAAAGAAAACAAAAACACATGTTAATGAAAACAAGCGTGGGTTGCCTCCCACGGAGCGCTGCGTTTAACGTCGCATGGCTCGACGGTCAATCGTCCTACTAAGCAAGACGAATGACATCAACCTGTCCAACTGGTTGACCTTGGAAATATGGCTTTAATCTCTGCCCATTAACTTTAAAGATGTCTCCATTAGCTTGATTTTTTATTTCAACTGCACCATAAGGGAACACCTTATGAACCACAAATGGTCCCGACCATTTGGATCTCAATTTTCCCGGAAAAAGCTTCAAACGGGAATTGTACAGAAGGACCAGCTGTCCTTCCCAAAACTCTTTTTTCTGAATCCTCCTATCGTGCCACTTCTTAGTTTGTTCCTTGTAAACCTTGGCATTTTCATACGCACGATTCCGGAACTCTTCTAATTCATGCAACTGTAAGATTCTAGAATTTCCTGCTAGAGACAAGTCCATGTTCAAGAATTTAGTTGCCCAAAATGCCTTGTGTTCAAGCTCTAAAGGCAAGTGACATGCTTTTCCATAAACAAGTTGGTATGGTGACATCCCGATGGGTGTTTTGAACGCCGTTCGGTAAGCCCATAACGCATCATCTAGCTTTGTTGCCCAATCCTTTCTCGATGAACTCACCGTCTTCTCGAGAATTTGTTTGAGTTGTCTATTAGACACCTCTACCTGACCACTTGTTTGAGGGTGATAAGGGGTGGCTATCCGATGCTTCACATTGTATTTCTGCAGGAGTTTCTCCAAGAGGTGATTTAGGAAGTGCGTTCCTTCATCACTAATAAGTGCTCTTGGTACTCCAAACCTAGCAAATATGTTCTCCCTCAAGAACTTTACTACCACCTTTGCATCATTAGTTGGTAAAGCTACCGCCTCCACCCATTTTGAGACATAGTCCACTGCAACTAAGATGTAATTCTTCCCGAATGATGGTGGAAACGGACCCATGAAGTCAATTCCCCAAACATCGAATAGCTCCACCTCTAACATGAAATTTTGGGGCATTTGATTTCTTTTTGAAATGTTCCCAGTACGCTGACACTTATCACATTCTTTTACCATTTCCTGGGAATCTTTGAACAATGATGGCCAGTACAATCCTGACTGCAACACTTTGGAGGCAGTACGATCCCCACTAAAATGCCCTCCATATTCCGAGTCATGACATGCTCTCAACACATCCTTCTGCTCCTCCTCAGGCACACATCGTCTTATCAGCCCATCTACTCCTCTCTTGTATAGGTAAGGGTCATCCCATAGATAGAACCTGCAATCATGAACAAACTTTTTCTTGCGGTTAGAATCAAAATCGTCGGGTATTATACCGCCAACAAGGTAGTTTGCGTAATCAGCAAACCAAGGCACTCCAATAACAGCTAGGATGTGTTCATCAGCAAACTCATCCTTTATTGGACGCCGCTCTTCTGTCTCCTCAATGGGTGACATTCGTGAAAGGTGATCTGCAACAGTGTTTTCACACCCTTTCTTGTCGCGAATCTCTACATCGAACTCTTGGAGAAGTAGAATCCACCTCAGAAGTCTGGGTTTTGAATCCTGCTTGGCAAAGAGATATTTTAAAGCAGCATGGTCAGTATAAACAATCACTTTTGAACCCAACAGATATTGCCTGAATTTATCAAAGGCATACACAACAGCTAGCAACTCCTTCTCGGTGGTTGCATAATTGATCTGTGCAGGGTTCAAAACGTGACTGGCATAATAAATAACATGAAGCAATTTTTCTCTTCGCTGTCCAAGTACAGCCCCCACTGCAATGTCGCTAGCATCGCACATGATCTCAAAGGGTAGAGACCAATCAGGGGCAATCACAATGGGTGCCGACACTAGTTTATTTTTCAGTGTCTCAAATGCATCGGCACACTCTTTATCGAATACAAAAGTCCTGTCTTTAACCAACAAAGTGGTGAGTGGTTTGGCTATCTTAGAAAAATCCCTTATGAACCTGCGGTAGAATCCCGCATGGCCAAGGAAACTTCGAATACCTTTCTCATTCACAGGTGGTGGTAATTTTGAGATAACCTCCACCTTAGCTTGATCAACTTCGATTCCCCTGTGGGAGATCTTATGACCAAGAACAATGCCTTCTCGTACCATGAAATGGCACTTCTCCCAGTTTAGGATCAGATTACTTTCTTGACATCGCTGCAAAACAAGTGAAAGGTTAGCCAAACAATTATCAAAGGAGGAACCAAAAACCGAGAAGTCATCCATGAAGACTTCCATATGCTTTTCAAGCATATCAGCAAAAATAGAAGTCATGCATCTTTGGAAAGTCGCTGGGGCATTACACAACCCGAACGGCATCCTTCTATAAGCGAAGATACCGTATGGGCAAGTAAAGGCTGTCTTCTCTTGATCCTCCGGTGCAACCGCAATTTGGTTGTATCCAGAGTACCCATCCAGAAAACAATAGTAGTCATGCCCGGCCAATCTTTCTAACATTTGGTCAATGAATGGCAATGGAAAATGATCTTTTCTTGTGGCCAGATTTAGTCTTCTGTAGTCTATGCACACTCGCCACCCAGTGACCGTTCTGGTAGGAATTAACTCATTTTTTTCATTAGCTATCACTGTTGTACCTCCTTTTTTAGGTACCACATGAACAGGGCTCACCCATGAACTGTCTGATATCGGGTAAATAAGACCTGCATCTAACAGCTTCACAACTTCCTTTCTCACTACCTCCTTCATAACTGGGTTCAATCTCCTTTGAGGCTGCACCACCGGTTTGTGATCTTCTTCCATGAGAATTTTGTGCATGCACATCGTAGGACTTATTCCCTTGAGGTCTTCAATCTTCCAACCCATAGCCCCCTTGAACTTTTTCAGAACTTCAATTAACTTGACTTCTTGTATATTTTTCAAGCTCGAGCTAATGATGGCGGGACATTTTTCTTCAGAATCGAGGAAAACATATTTAAGATTCTCCGGAAGCTGTTTCAATTCTGAACTTTTTGGCTTTTCTTCATTGCAACCCAATGCTATTGGTTGCCTTAAATCTTCCCACCTATGTGTTCGAGAACCTTTAAAGATAGGTTGAGTTTCCAACATTGATACTACCTCCAAGTCATTATCATCGGCTTCTTCATTTTCTCCGAAAATTGACATGCTCAAAACTTTTTCGAGAGGTAATTGCAATACACTCTCCACATGATCACTTTCTTCCACTTGTTGGAGCACTTGTATATTGCTACTAGTGCCAATATCCTCTTTATGCTTCATGGTATTATGAACATTGATTTTTAACTCTTCATCATAAACCTTCAAAGTCAGAGTGCCCCCATCCATATCTATCATGACTCTCCCCGTTTCCAAGAATGGTCGTCCCAAAATTATTGGCATCTCTTCGTCTTCTGGCATTTCAAGAATTACAAAATCTACCGGAAACACAAACTTATCCACTTTCACAAGGACGTCTTGGACGACTCCGTAAGGTCGCTTGACCGAATGATCTGCAAATTGGAGAGTCATCCGAGTGTCTTGGATTGCACCAATTCCCAACTTTTTGTAGATGGATAGAGGCATGAGACTGATACTTGCCCCCAGATCAATTAGAGCTCTCTTGAAAGATCTATCTCCAATAGTGCAAGGGATAGTAACTGCTCCTCTATCCTTCTTCTTCACTGGTATCTTCATGCCCTGCAAAATAGCACTACAAGTTTCTGTTAGAATAATGGGGTGGTCTGCAATGGTTCGCTTTTTAGCGATGATGTCCTTCATGAATTTGGCATAGGTGGGCATTTGCTCAAGTGCTTCTAACAACGGAATGTTCAGCTCCAGTTTTTTGAATAGTTCCAAGAACTTCTCAAAATTCTTTTCTTGCTGCCCCTTTTTCTTGTTTCTTTGAGGGTAAGGCAGCTTGACTTCTGGTGTTGGTGTTAATACTTTTTCTTTCGTAACTGGTGCTGGTGTTACCACTTCTTCTTCCACTTGCTCATTCTCTCTTATGTCCAGCTCCACCTCAAGCAATTGATCCTCACTCTCCGAATCCTTTTCCACCACTTCACGTGGTTTCCCTCTCCGTGTGGTGACGACATTGATTTTTTGATTGTCTTTAGGATTAGTAACAGTTGCGCTTGGGAGGGCTCCTGGTGCTTGCGGAATTGCAAGGTGTTGAGCAATTTGACTCATTTGTACTTCAAGGTTCTTAATTGAGGCTCCGGTGTTCCTTAAATTGCTACGTGTCTCTTCTTGGAATTGGGAGCTCTGAGCGGCCATCTTTTCAATGGCAATTTCCCAATCCGCCTTTCTTGGACCCTGTGGTTGGTATTGTTGTTGAGGTTGCTGGTATGGTTGTTGTTGCGGACGATATTGTTGTCCCTGTGGTTGGTATTGTTGAGTCTGAGGCTGATATGGTTGTTGTCCTTGAACCTGCTTCTGGACGTTTCCTTGCTGGTCTTTCCATGAGAAATTCGGATGATTTTTCCACCCCGGATTATATGTGTTGGCATAAGGATTGTTTTGCCTCAACATATGAATTTGCTCAACCTGTTCTTGAGTTGCTACACAATGCATAGCAAAGTGCGGTCCACCACATATTTCACAAAGAACCGCTTTAACTGGTTCTACCTGTGCTACTGTCTGAGTTCCAATATTCATCTTTTTTAACCTTCTCTCTACCTCTGCAGCAATCTGATCCTCCATCTTAACAACCTGCTCTGGCAATTTCAAATCAATTTTACCCTCCGGTTGGTTCATGGTTCGATCATACAACTCAAGATGCTCGTTAGCAGCAATTGCCTCTATGATCCTTTTCATAACTGTGGCTGTAGCAAAATTTGTTGAACCACCAGCAGCGGTATCAATAAGCTGCTTTGTCTTAAGTCGCAACCCATTCACAAAATTCTGCATTTGCTCGGTAGCGTCCATGTTATGAGTAGGACATGCAGTCAAACACCTTTTGAACCTCTTGTATGCATCTCCCAATGATTCCCCCTCTTTTTGTTTGAAATTGACAATGTCATATCTTTTTCGGATAAACACCGACGCAGGAAAATATTCATTGAGGAATGCCGTTTCCATCTCTTGCCATGTCGTGATACTTGCAGCCGGAAGTGAGTAAAACCACTCCTCTGCGTCATCAGTAAGTGTAAACGGGAACATAACAAGTCTCTTAGCCTCCTCTGAATGACCTTCGATCTTCAATGAAGTTGTCGTAGTGAGAAATCTCTGAAGATGCTTATTTGCATCCTCGTTAATTCTTCCGGAGAACGGCTTGCTCTCTAACTGGCGAATGGTGGATGGATGCAATTGAAAATGTGCCACATTCACAGGTTGATTAACAATAGTCATCCGGTTGGGGTGAGCATTTGCCCCTCCATAGTCCCCTAACAATCTTTCTGCAGGAGGTTGATTTCCAGCCATGTTAACTGGTTCCTGAACTATCTCCCTGTCAAAGTCCGAGTCGCTGTGCTCCGAGTGCACAGACACTTCGTCGTCGCTTTCCTGATGTGGAACACTAAGACTTGCACTTGGTGCTGCCAGTCTTTCAAGTCTTGCCTTGCGGCGTCTCTCGTGCAGAGCTCTTTCTGGTTCTGTGTCAAAGGAAAATTTAGCTGAGGTCTGACCTCGCATAAACAGTTAGACAACAGTTAGAACAGATACAAGACTGCAACGAAATTAAAATAACAGATAAAAATAAAATTTTGGTCGCAGAGCAACAAAATTTCAATTGACTTAGAGTTCGGCTTATAGTTTGGCAGTCCCCGGCAACGGCGCCAAAAACTTGATCGTGAAATTATAGCAAGTGTACTATTTCCTCGATGTAGTAGTAAAGAAGGGTAAATACCCAGTATCGAACTCGCGGACTGCGTGTAAACTACAAGTTTCACAATGATTCAATTGAACAAAAATATCATGGGGGTTGTTTTGGTTTGTTTGATTAATTAGAATTACTAGAAATAAATAAAACACTAAATAAAAGATAGCTTGGTGCAAATATGAGCAGATATGCTAAGGTAGATGTATGAATCCTATGTAACTCCTTGAAACCACCGTGTTCATGAGATGATTTAATTATAACTGTGTATCAATTCTATAAATAGTTCTCCCTAATTCCTTAGTGAAGAACCCCTTAACACTAATTAGACAATCTCAATTCCTCAATAACTGAATTTAGTATTAGGTCTTTTATGCATTAGAGTCTAGAATGAATGATCACTAAAGTGCAATCCTTATTCCTAAGCGATTTGCCGGAAGTGTTTTGATTCACAAGCATTAGGGAGGTTTGTCACGCCAAACCCTAACCGTAGAACGATAAGATACTTTCCAATATAATAAAGCATTAAGAACAATGAATCAAAAACTCAATTTATAATTAAACATCAAATTCATCAACAACGGTTGTGACAATTCATCACATACAAAGATTCAGGGACATCACCCCTAGCATAGTGTTGTTTAGCTACTCATAATGATAAAGAAAACAACAAGAGTAATTGAAGTCATTACAAGAAATTAGTGGTTGATATGATCTCCAATCGCCAGTGCTCTTGAAGATCTTCTTCCAAAACCCTTGACTCTTCTTTCTCTGTAATTCTCTATGCTCAATGATCCAAGATGCCTCTCTTCTATTCCTGTAAGGTTTTAGTAGTGTTGCTTCACTCACTCAGTATCCGGAATGACCGAAATACCCTTAATGAGGCCCAAGGTTTCCAAAATATCAAAATTAGAACATCTGCCCGCGCTCAACAACACGGGCCGTGTGCAGGAACACGGGTGCCCGTGTTGTCCATCTGGCCCTCACCTCAAAATTCACTTTCTGGGCACTTTTCCACACGGGCCGTGTGCAGGAACACGGGTGCCCGTGTAAAACCTCTGTTTTGCTCTCCAGAATCCACTTTCCAGGCAGCTTTTGACACGGCCGTGTGGGTGCACACGGGTGCCCGTGTTGGCCTCTTCTTTAGCTCTTTCAGCTCCTTTTTCTCGCCTCGGAGCGCCATCTTTCTCGGGATTAACCTGGCCAACAACATACTAACAACCAACGCATAAAATGGCATTTTTATGAAGCTTAAACACACTAATAATGTAAAAGCTCAAACAACCGAAAAACTAAGGAACTTATATAAAAACTTAAAACAATGCCACTTTGTATTACCAAGATTACAACTTTTGATCGGAAAAAGGTGTGGAAACTTACTAGAAATGGTGACCGATCAGAAACCTATTGCTAAAAGTATACCCAAGGACTGAAGAAAGCTTAGTAGGACTCTTGGTCAGATGTCACAAAGAAAACACTGAGGTTGTATTGTGCCCCAGATGTGGAGCAGTCTATGACGAACTACTAGCATGATCATTCGAAAGAGTATATTTCTACATGGGTCGAGAAACTCAGGGACTTCGTCCCAACATGTATGTGTTCGATAACTGGACCCCATCGAAGAGGCCTGACAGCCCGCACCCTAGAGCTCGAAGGGTCACATTCAAAATCCCTGCAGACATACCCAGGGATAGATGGATGCAAGTTGGTGTGAGGACCAATAAATGCTGAAGTTGGGACCAAGGGGGAAGAACTACAATGGCATATAGGAAGCAATTCCAAACCTCAAATCGAGAGATATACAGGTTGGAGAATTACAAAGGCAAAAATCCTACGTCTAGATCCCAATGGAGAAGGCACCAGAGGATGAAGAAGGCATAAAGGGAATATAAACCAAAGGAGATTGGAGAGTCTAGTAGTAACCAAATCCCAACGCAGGGGGCAAGGACAAGTAAACCTCTAGTGGAACGCAATTTGTTCGATTCTGAAAATGAGAAAGAAGAAGAAAAGATGCATTTCAGCCCTTGGAAAGAAGACGATAGGATGACAAATGATTTCGACTCAGACGGAGAATCGTCTATAAACTTCAATTGCAATGTTGTGTCAGTACTCCCTCATGAGTTTAACCAAGAAACAGAAGCTGAAGATTGTGAGGAAGCTGATGCGGAAGAGATGGCAAGACACAGACCTGTGTGTTATTATGTGCTAAACAATGGGGCAGTCGAAGAGCAGAATGCTTTCTTCGAGAGGCCTGATGAAGGTATGAGAAACCATTTAAAGCCACTATACATAAGGGCTAAGATTGAAATTGTTGGCATTAACAAAGTCCTAGTAGATGGGGGGGCAGCAATGAACCTAATGCCCCAGTACATGCTGAAGAGAATTGGTATGTTCGATACTGATATAAGGCCACATAACATGGTCTTGTCTAACTATGAAGGAAAAATAGGGCAAACTTTAGGAGTCATTCAAGTGAATTTAACTGTGGGTTCGGTCACAAGGCCAACAATGTTCATGGTGATACCAGCAAAGGCGAATTACAATCTTTTGCTAGGAAGAGAGTGGATCCATGGAGTTGCTGCAATGCCTTCGATAATGCATCAAAGATTAACCATTTGGAGGGAAGATGGTATAGTAGAAAACATTGAAGGAGATCAGAGTTACTACATGGCTGAAGTTAATCAAGTCAATAAGACCAGTTTCGACAGGAACTTGGCAAACATAGGGCCTTGCCATGCCGCAGAAGATATATACACCCCAAATAAGAATGCTTTATACTATTTGTCTTTACACCCAAAATGGATTCCAATGGAATAGAGAAATAATGGACGGTCCAGAAGATACCGCACCAATAGAGCATTTGCCAACAATACGGCCAACAGGCTGGGATGACGACGTTGATGATGTCTGAATCATCCTTCTTCGAAAGGATTTCGGCTTACATAGCCGAGAACAAAAGAAAGACGGCTCTCAAAGCCGAATTATCAAATATGACTGTCGACGCAATTCAAAAAGAGGCGGAAACGACGGGTTCTGGGATACATTTGATCCCTCAATCTCCTGAAGACACAGTTCAAGCTGAAAAGATCTCAGGTGAAGAGGTGAGTCAAAGGCTGGACGCAATCTACAATGAAGAACCCTTGGGATTCGAGAAAGACCCAATGGCGTCAAATATAAAGATGTTAGCCCAAGAATCACTCGAAGAAGTAAATCTTGGAGATGGAGATCAGAAGAGGGTAATGTACGTCAGTGCAAAATTAGAGCCAGTTTTGAAATCAAGAGTCATTGCGTTATTAAAAGAAAACAAAGATTGCTTCGCATGGGATTATGATGAGATGCCTGGTTTAGGGCGAGATTTGGTCGAATTAAAGCTGCCCATAAAGGAAGGAAAAAAACCCATCAAGCAAACTCCTAGGAGGTTCGCACCGGAGATTCATTCAAAGATCAAAGCAGAGGTCGAGAGACTTCTACGTTGCAAGTTCATCAGAACTACAAGGTATGTTGAATGGATTGATAATATTATGCCGGTTATTAAAAAGAACGGTTCATTAAGAGTATGCATAGATTTTCGTGATCTGAATGCAGCAACGCCTAAGGACGAATATCCCATGCCTGTGGCAGAAATGCTAGTAGATTCAATCGCAGGCTTCGAATATCAAAGTATGTTGGATGGATATTCTGGGTTTAACCAGATCTTCATTGCAAAAGAAGATGTGTCCAAAAAAGCTTTTCGTTGCCCAGGGGCAATAGGCACCTACGAATGGGTTGTAATGCCTTTTGGTCTGAAAAATGTTGGGGCAACTTATCAAAGAGCAATGAATTCTATATTCCATGATTTTATAGAAACTTTCATGCAAGTATACATAGATGACATTGTTGTAAAATCTGTTTCAGATCACAGTCATCTTGACCATCTGAGCCAATCGTTCGAAAGAATGAGAAAACATGGCTTAAAGATGAATCCCCTTAAATGTGCTTTCTTTGTGCAAGCCGGAGATTTCCTGGGCTTCGTAGTCCACAAAAAGGGAATAGAAATTAATCAGAATAAAACAAAGGCTATTATGGAAACAAAGCCTCCATCCACGAAGAAAGAACTACAGTCTTTACTAGGAAAGATAAACTTCTTAAGAAGATTTATCTCTAACTTGAGCGGACGCACGCAAGCTTTTTCCCCCTTACTTCGACTCAAGCAAGGAAGGTTTGAATGGCATGCTGAACATCAAGAAGCTTTTGAAAAAATCAAGCAATACTTGATGCATCCACCAATATTGTCTCCCCCAAATGGGAAGAAGCACATGCGCCTATATATTTCAGATTCAGATAATACAATAGGTAGCATGTTAGCTCAAGAAGACGACAATGGCATCGAAAGAGCCATTTATTACTTAAATAGAGTACTTAATGATGCAGAGACTAGGTATAGCGCAATAGAAAAACTCTGCCTTTGTTTATATTTTTCTTGTATCAAACTTAAGTATTATATAAAGCCAGTTGATGTTTATGTTTCGTCTCATTGTGATGTTATTAAACATATGCTGTCAAAACCAATATTGCATAGTCGAATTGGCAAGTGGGCTTTGGCCCTTACTGAGTACTCTTTGATATTCCAACCCCTTAAGGCAATGAAAGGACATATCGTATCAGATTTCATTGTTGACCATGCACTGGTCGAAAACCCTCAACAATATGTAGAACTGAAGCCTTGGAAGTTATACTTCGATAGTTCGACCCATAAATAAGGAAGCGGCGTTGGAATACTAATAATTTCTCCAGATGGAATTCCAATAAAGCTCAAGTACAAGATTGAAGGTCCCTTATGCTCCAACAACGAAGCTGAATACGAAGCATTGATCGCTGGACTTGAAGCTTTGTTAGAATTGGGGGCAACCAGGGTCGAAATTAAAGGAGACTCCAAACTAGTGATTAAGCAACTGACGAAGGAATACAAATGTATCAAAGAGAATTTGATCATGTTTTTTGTCATAGCAAATAGGCTGCTTAAAAAATTCGAGTATGTGGAGTTAATTCACGTCTCAAGGTTGAATAATCAAGAAGCGAATGATTTGGCACAATTAGCCTCAGGATATAGGGTATCAAAAGAAAAACTAGAAGAACTGATCGAAGTAAGAGGCAAAGCAATGGCCACCAAGCTTTCCCCAAGTGATCTTGAGAACTCACAATTAGGTTTCGCTAACAAAGAGGAGTTTGAGGTTTTAAATATAGACTCTTTAGCAGACACAGATTGGAGGAGTCCAATTGTGAACTATTTAAAAGACCCTTCGACAGACACAGATAGAAAGGTAAAGTATCGAGCATTATCATATTTCCTGATGGGAAATGAATTGTTTAAGAAAACTCCAGAAGGAGTTTTGCTAAAATGTCTGGGTGAAGCGGAAGCATATTTGGCTCTCTCAAATGTGCATAGTGGAGCATGTGGTGTACACCAAGTGGGGCACAAAATGAAATGGCTTTTGTTTCGATAGGGAATGTATTGGCCCTCTATGTTAAAAGATTGCATAGAATCTGCAAAAGGATGTCAAGAATGTCAAGAACACACAGGTATTCAACATGCTCCTGCAAATGAATTAAGTTCAATAATAAAACCATGGCCTTTCAGAGGTTGGGCCCTAGACTTAATTGGGGAAATTCACCCCAAGTCTTCCAAAGGTCAAAGATATATCCTAGTAGGAATAGACTACTTCACAAAATGGGTCGAAGCGATACCACTTGCAAATGTGGATCAGGAGGCTGTGATTGAGTTTATTCAAAGACACATTATATTCAGATTCGGAATCCCGGAAAGTATAACCACAGATCAAGGATCAGTGTTCACTGGGCGAAAGATGCAAGAGTTCGCCAAAGAAATGGGGTTCAAGTTGTTTACTTCTACACCTTACTACGCTCAGACAAATGGACAAGTTGAAGCGGCGAATAAGATAATAATTGGTCTCATAAAGAAACACGTAGGGAAAAAACCTAAGAGTTGGCATAAAACTTTGGACCAAGCACTCTGGGCATGTCGAACGTCACCAAAAGAAGCTACAAACACTACACCTTTCCAATTGACATTCGGACACGATGCAGTACTCCCAGTTGAGATATACTAGCAATCAGTCCGGATCCAAAGACAGGCAGAAATTCCCCCAAACATGTATTGGGAATTGATGATGAACGAATTAGTGGATTTGGACGAAGACAGACTTCGAGCATTGGAAATGATAAAAAGACAAAAAGAAAGGGTGTCCAGAGCATACAATAAAAAGGTGAAAGGTAAAACTTTTATTAATAATGACTTAGTTTGGAAAGTTATTTTACCTATAGATCGAAAGAATCAGGTTTTAGGTAAATGGTCCCCACACTGGGAAGGACCCTTTCGAATCTTAAAAGTATTCTCAAATAATGCTTATGAGATAGAATAGTTGGCAGAAGATCGCAGGATCTTAAGAGTGAACGGGAAGTATCTGAAAAGATACAAACCAAGCTTGCACGAAGTAAAAATTGCAAAAACGTAGATATTCAAAGTACGCTATGGAGGCCAAAATGGTTGAACAAGCACCAAAATGGCTTCATGTCCAAGTAAGATACGTGGTAAATAAGGTAAGAAGACAGAGCAATGTCAAAATATATTTCATTACGATTAGAAGAGTACATTCATTTTGGAAGATTGTGTTTCCACGAACAACAAGGGCTACAAAAATAGAAGCATACTAGAGGCTATCAAAAGGAGCATTCAAAATTATGAACAATAAAACTAAGACCCATAACACCTCCATCAAAGCCTCAAACAATGCACCCTCTAGTTGATCCTTTGCTCTATACCTTCCAAGGACAGCAGGGGCAAGCTTTCTGCTTCGAAGAGATCTAGAGATCCTTCCTTACGCATTCTTCTCACTATACCTTTTTTGAGAAACATGTAGGACATCAACCTTCCATAAGGAAGACATGTCACTACGCCTTGACGAGAGGCGGCCATAGCAACAGCTTCGACAAGTTGCTTGAAGATCAGCAATGGAAAGTTGATTTTCCTTCCCCGGAGAGCACAAAGTATGAACTCCAGATCTTCCATCATGATGCTGTCTTGATCCTGGTCTCGTGGACGAAAGTTGCCCACTAAAAGTTGGTACCAAATCCTAATGATCTTAGTGCTAAAGGGATCATTAGCCATGAGGGCCCTCAAGACATCAGAGGTAGTCATGTTAATGATGTTATCGTCAAACGCTTCTCCAAGATTATCACACCTCAACAGTTCAGAGATAGTTGAGGGAGTAATGGTAATGGGAGCCCTTTGAACCTGAGACATAATGGTGGTTCTCCCTTCTGGATCTATGCGGAGGGACGCAAACATCCAGAAGTCTGCCAGCATGTTAGGATAAACGGACCCCTCCAGGATTCCCTGGTAAAACTGGAGTTGTTGGTTGGCAAAGAGTGCGTCAACATTGATGTGGTTCTCATCGAACTCTTCCACAGAGAGTTTGAATTCCTTTTTGATGGAAGACCTGATGGTAGCGTAAGTCAAAGGTTGCGCCATTTTGAGGAAGAGAGTACAAGAAGTTTTTCAAATTCTGTATTTGAAAGAGTATAAAGGGAAGAAAGGAAACTTTGATAAGAGTTTGGTGAGAGAATGAAGGAATGAGTAGAATGCTAAGCCTTATATAGAGTATGTTGGCCATAAAAGAGTGGTTTATCTTTTAAGTGTTGATTGGACCACGTTTGGTTTCCCCAAGAGAAGTTATGAAGTTCGCCGTTTCCCGCCTTGGAAGTTGAAGTGCAATCATTTTAGAAACTGATACACGCACGTCCCAAAGTAGACGTTTTGAAAAGTGATGTCATAATTTAATGACAGTTGTGGCTAAGGGAGTGGAAACGTCAAGTCTAGGCTTAAAGAGGCTGCGAGGAGTAATTATGCCACACAGATGCACTATCAAGGACATTATGACAGCTAGAAAAAAATAATAATAAATAAATTTTTGACAATTTAAGAATTGTTAAAATATTATTTATAATAGTTGCAAAGGATGACATGTAGATAATTGGAAGGAAAAGTGTGCATAGATCCCTGGACTAATCTCCAATACAAAGAGACAAAATGCTAAACTCAAAAGAAGTTACAGAAATTGGAACAATTAGTAAAAGTCCTTTGGAAGACTATCTTTCATTTTGGCATATTGAGAAGCCCACAATGTCAAATGATGTTCGATTAGGGCTTGTTGTTTGTTCAGTTCTTCGATCTCTGGCACTAACTTCTACATCACTTCGAGATGTTGAATTACTGACTGCGCCACTTCGTTCAACTCATGCTGCTAAGATCGTTTGATTTCTTCTTGACGGGTTTTAGCGTTGCTTATTTTCTTTTCTAGACGTTTAATTTTCTGCTCCCAGGATTTGATGTTCGTCTCATAAGTTTTGTATTCTTCTTGGCGTTCTGTGTTCTCAAGCTCAAGGGCACTAGCCTTGTCTGTTGTGTCGTTGGCAGCTTTCCACGAAGAATTGTGAGAAATCATATTCGCCTTGAGATTTTCATCAACATCCCGTTTGCGAAGATTCTCAGTTTGAAGTTGATCTAGAAGAGAACTTAGCGAGACAATTACGTCGGAGACTTCTTCCGAGACCTGGAGTAGATCCACTTTCTTCAAAAGGTTGATCAGACCAAAACAGCTGGTGGAGTCCTTGCGTAGGGTTTCAATAAGATTGGTCTCAAAGAGCTTTTCCTTTATTTGACGAAGGAGTGTTGGGATGTCATTCTCCTTACCACCATCTGTCAAAACGGTCAAAGAAGGTTCGAGCTGGATAGGTAAATACCTTTAGCATTCATCATAGCCTTGAGAAAGCTTACGGGATTAGTCTCTTTGAGTTGTTCCAGTTCTTTAGGAGTAAGCACCGCAGTGGTCTACTTCGAAGTGGCCACAGGAGTGACTATATTACCAAGAGTCGAAGTTTCATTATTGCTGGGAGGAGGCGAATTAGAAGTTTCATCTGCATCTTCATGTTCAGAGATTGTGTCTTCGCTCTCGATTGGTTGGTTGACTATGTTGCCACTATTTGAATTTTGTGGGATATCTTCCATGTCTCCATCTCGATGGGTAAGTGGAGAAGAGTCATTCGAACGACTTTCCTCAGCATGCACAGGAGAGACGTTGGTCGCGATAGGTTGAACATCTTCGAGAATTTCAGAAAGGGCAGGAGATTTATGTTGAGGGACACCTGTTACATAAATCAAAGTTTATTAAGACAAGAAGCCATCAAAAAGTTGTTTGTCAATCGAAGAGACAAATGCATACCTTGAAGGTTTCCAAGATCAATGTTGAGGTTTGAAGTGTTGAGATCAGAAGTAGCGGTGCCCACGTCATCCTGTATCGACAAGGTAAGAGATAAACTTGGTTGTTAAAGTTAAATATAAAAGGTGATTATGTTAGAAGACCCAAGTACCTTGGTTGGGACATTATCTGGGCTCGAGTTATGGCTTTCCACAATGGGAATAGCACAAGCAGCCTTGAAAGGTGATTCATCAGAAGATATCTTGTCGCTTGATGAAGTGAGTTTCGAAGTTCCAGATGCCTTTTCTTTAGCTAAAGGAATGGTAGCCTTTTGTCTTTTCTTCGCTGCTTGTCTGGTACGAGGAGGAGATTTATCTTCATCATCTAAAGCATTGGTGGGAGAGACCTTCCACTTTGAAGGGGTCGGAGGCTTTGAACTCTGGAAATGCACAGTAATTAAAGTAAGCAATATTCATGAGATCACACAAGTCAGAATGTAAGGTATGAATATACCGTGAGTTTTTTGCCAGTAGTGACGGAGTCACTCCCACTTGTCTTGGTGCTCTTCGAAGCTCCAACGCCTTTTTGTGCAGGGGCTTCCTTGATACTTTTCTTTCGAGTAACGGCTGTGAACAAGATAGGAATCAGTATTTCAGTAAAGAAGGAAAAGTTATTCGAAGGATTGTCTAAACCCCAACCTTCAGGTATTGGAGTCAAGACACGAACGTGCTCAAGACCTATATGAAGATGTCCTTTGAAAGTATCCAGGGTATGCTTAGTCGGGACCACTCGTTCAGCGTGTTTTTTAGATTGTTCCTGAAGGATTTTAATGGCATTCCCACACACAAACCAGTCTGAAAAAGGAGGGCTTAGAGCCACACCAAAATCAGCACTAGGTAACGGAGGGAATGTTGGAGGATTAAGTTCAAAAGCCACTTCATAACGTAGTTCATGTCGAACAGACGTGGGCAATTTCAACTTATCCAGTTTAGCAGAAAACTTTTCACGTAAAGTGACTGCAGCTTCACGAACGGTCCGACTAAGATCATCAGGCCTGTAGATAGTTTCAAAGAATTTTTGAAAGGCTTATATTTCTTTAATATGAGTCGAAGTACCTTTATGGAAGTTCGCCTGCACATCAGGAAAAGCTTCAGTTAGTTCTCGAGTAAGGCTCTCAGCATCGAAGATTTGTGTAGTATAGTAATATGTCCACCATTGATGAAAATCTATGGTAGAATAAAAAGCAGGTTCGAAAGAGACGGGAGAGAGAGTGGTGATGCCAACGTATTTGGAGATTTTAGACTCGTATTCATCTTCCGCCAGATGCAAAGTGTGTAGGCACATGTGGTTCCTTTTGTCATACATACATTTTGGTTTCAGTTGAACCAATCCAAATTGTCTCGAGACCAGATTTGGTTGGTAACAAAGGAGACAGCAGTGACTTTTGGGAGATCGAAGTCTGTGATATAACAGCTTTGGGGTAAGGAAAGCTTCCCAGATAACCATGGATTCGGCTTGTTGATTTGGAGACGTTGTTGGAAATTCTCGAGTAAACCACTCAGGACCCACTTTCCTTTGTACGAATGGAGCCATGGAGGGGCTAAATTGATAACATTTAGCAAACATCATCATGTATGCTAGGAAGGTTTCACGAAGTTTGCCAGTTTCCTCTTTCGGAGTCAGGAGAGCCAATCTAGTTCCTTCTACCGTTCGATTTTTATGACCGGATCTTCTTCATTTACAACACCTTTGTATGGGAGATGAGCTTCGAAAGTGGCGTTGAGCCATAACTGCAACAACCAGAAGGGACCAGCAAAGAGAAGAGATCCTGTTTTGTAGTTCTTAATAAGATCTGTTGCTTCACCAAGATTCTCGTAGAGAAATCCTAAAATTAACTGGCTTAAGTTTAACTTTTTCCCAGCATTTATCTGGTTAGCCATACAAAGATATCTCTTTGCTACTTGTATAGACCTAGAACAAAAAACGCATCTCGAAAGCCAGAGTGCTAGAAATGCAATGTGTTCTTCATCTAAAACTTCTGTGGTCGTTTCGTCATGGTATCTTTGAATAAAAGCAGTATAAGTGACGGTTGCTTCATTAAAGTGGATTGTGTCAGTATCCATGAAATTGGGATCGAAGGTCTCTCTGGCTGGTCGAAGCCCTGTGATAGCAGCTACGTCGAAAAGAGTAGGGGTAACCATTCCACATGAAAGGTGGAAAGTGTTGTGAGAAGCATCCCAGAAATAAACTGATGCTACTAGCATGGTTTGGTTATATTCTAAACCTGTTTTGGATAACTGGATTAGGTCATAAATCCCTAATTGTTTCCAAAAAGAAGCCTTTTGTTTTTCCACTTTAGCTAGCCAAGCGTAATACAGGTCGAGATCTTTTGCTAAAGGGATTGACCTAAAGACTTTCACGAAATTGGTTACATAGTTTAACCTAATTTTTTCTAAGGTCATAGTGGTTTCAATCAAAGTGCCGTCTACATTGTCTGTCTTAGCTGAGATTGGGTGGCCGTCTTCATCTATTTTGTTCTTGCTAACCAAGGGCCTAGTTTTGTAATAAGCAGGGAAAAATTTACCCAGAAAAGGGTTATTTCCTCCAGGTAAAGGACCCATGAAAGCATGAATTTTCCCACAAAATTCAAAAGGAACGATTACCTGGGAAGCATAGATAGCGCGAACTTCTGCGGCATTTGGGTCTGGAATGTGTTGTTGATTCCCTATTTGTGTAAGATTTTGAAGCTTCTGGATAGGTTGAAGAACATTTGAAGTTGAAGAAGACGCCATAGATGAGATTGCTTTAAGAATTGGTTTGAACGAAACCAAAGGGGATTTCTTTTTGTGATGATAGGAGGAGAACAGAAGTGAAGGTTATGTGAGGGTAAAAGTTCAAGTATTTAAAGGTTTAACGGAAACCCTTTCAAATCTTTTGGGTAAAAGTCAAAGACACGCGGCAGGTGTTGATTTAATCCAACGGCGATCGAACAGTTGTTAGCCTTACTCCTAATATATAGGAGTAATGATCATAAAGTAATGACAAAACATGGGAATGTGAGTTCTGAGGAGACGTTTTTGAAAATGACAAGACGTTTGAAAGTGGAGTCATAAATGATTATGACGTTAGTCAGTTGTCTTGGAACTCTAAAAAGTGAGTAAAACGAAATCTCATCATAACAAGAAACGCCTATTTCTCTTGTTTTCGAAACAGGCATTTATTGGGGGCAATTTGTTGGCTGGAGATTTCGTTTAGAGGAAATATTCTTTGAAAGGTTAGAATTCGAAGAAAGATGGTTACTGATGACCATTTCTGAGATTGAATATGGCTACTAATGGCCATGTTTCGAGGATGTTGTTTAAGTTGGAGTGAAGATGGTTAGAATCGGAGCTTACTCGAAGTGAATTATATTTAAGACTTAAACGTTTCGCGAAATACGAAGGGTACTGAAGCTTAACGTGTTTTCGTGGCATTCTCGGTTCTGATCACGCTGCCACGTATCGAAAGAGGATTTAGGCGGGAGGATTTGAATTTCGAAATAGTCTGTGTAACCGAACAAGGACAGATGACATCCCAGGGATTCTTGTGAGCAACGTGGCATCAGATTAGTGTAGGACCGTTAGGGTCGAAATTAGTATAAATAAGTGTCTTAATGTTAGGATTCAGTGTGTTCATTTTGTACAAATCACTCAAGTATCAAGTGTTTAGAGAACGAGTTCGCTGAGAAATGTACGTATGACACCAACACCACTTTAAATACATTTGTATCTTTCTTTATTCAAGTATCTTTTCAATTCCTTTATCTTTTCGTTTAACTTTCATTTCGAAGCATTTTTACGTTTCTGCACTTAACATTCTTGCACGTTATTTTCTTGTACTTTACATTTCTGCAATTTACATGTTTCTTATGTTTTCTTTGTCGAAGTTATAACAAGTGTTGTTTCACATGAGTAAGTAGTACGATCATATCACAAACAAGTTTTCGAAGCAAGAGCAAACAAGCATGAACCAAATCATATCAAAAGACAATTGTTTGACTATGTTCTAGGATCAATCTAGTCGATCCTGCGAGTAACCAAAGTATATTTTATAGTTTGGAGGACTAGCGGTTGTTTACCGAAAATCACCGTAAACACAAGGTGAATTACCGGACTTCAAATTTAGTTATGATTAAAGGATGTTAAATATAGCCTCCAGTCAAAACTCATTTGTCACGTGTAAACTTTTGTTGGTATGTAACACTTCATAAACTTAAAAATTATTCTCTTCATTTTTCCACTAGTTAGGGATAGACCCCAAGTTGGTAGAACACAATGGTCACAAAAAAGATGCTTCTCCCACTGAATGTATATCTGATAAAAAAGAAGCCAAATTTCTTTCACCTAACTTTCCAAAATTGTATGTAATGTAAGGTGGCAATATTTCCACCCTGACTTATTTGTACAAGGTACCATAAAAAGTGCATCCTAGAGGGACAAGTTGCGTGGAAACTCAATGGCTCAAATAATTCTCACTATCACACACACACGTGTAACATACATAACCCAACCCATAAGATAAGACAATGAACACCAAAATTGAATTGAAAGCACTTCTGAAATTGAATTTATGGGGTTAACACCCAATTGGAAGATTCCAGTAACATCCAAAAATGCAAAAAAGAAAGTACACTTTATTTCTACTTAAAAAAGAAAAAAGAAAAAACAATTTTATTTTCGATCGAAAACCTCGTCACAATATCAAAATAATGGTTTTATTTATTTAAAATCGCTCGACTTCAAATGATAAAATGTTGCTTCCGCGGTATCTTCTTTCTTCTTCATTTACTCTTCAACAGCAAGAGGCACAGATTGAGCCTAAACATCACAAAATAACACTTTTAAATTAATAAATTAATCTTAGTACTGATCGCCGAATTAGATTAGACTAGACGGTCAGTGAAATAAACATTGAAAACAACATTATTAATCATTTCTTGGAGAAAAAGCAATGTATTAAACTACTTTTAAATTTCAAAAGCTTTAAATATAGTGTAATGAGAGAAGAAATATTACCAATTGGCTGTATTTGAGTGCATAAAACATCTCAAGGTAGCGTTTGCTCTCACGGCGATCAAGATTTGTCACATGCTTCCAGAAGCCATACACACCAGTAAGAGTCAAAAGCCTGTCAGAATAAATCTGCCATGTGTACCTATAGCGCAAAGTCAATAAAATGTATGTGTCAGACATATGAAACACTAACACAGACATCAGACACGACAATAGAACTAAATGTGGCTGAGTAGCTTACTTCTCATGAATACGTTTGAGACCTCCATGAGAGATTTTGTCCCAAAAAGAAGGATCAGCCTTACTCTTCTCAAAGAATTCGACAAGAGTGTCAGCAGCGCGGTCACCATGATAAGGATCAATATGGTAACCAGATTTTCCATGAACAATGATCTCAGCAGGACCACCATTACATGTAGCAAATGTTGGCAATCCACAAGTCATAGCTTCAATGACAGTTAAACCAAAAGCTTCATAAATAGCTGGCTGCACGAAAGCACCCTTTGTGTCACAGATGACACGGTAAAGCTCTCCATTTCTAATTCGGTCCATTTGGGCAGAAATCCATCTGAATTGTCCGTTCAGTTTGTAGGTTTCGATCAGGCCGTACATTTTCTTCATCTCAGCTATCTCTTCTAAATCCTTGGACTCCTTCCTTCTGTCTCCGGCAACAACGACAAGGTTTACCAACTCCCTTAGGCGAGCATTCTTGCCATACCACTCAACAAGTCCAGTAATGTTTTTTACTCGGTCCAACCTTGCCATCGTGAAGATAATTGGCTTGCTGCGATCCTTCAGTACACATCTGTTATGAAACACCGTTAAATCAGACAAAGGTTCCGTGAAATAATAAAGGGGAATCTAGTACTAAATTGTATTGCGCTTACATGTGTTCCTCATTCTCCACTGAGCTGTAGAGAAGTTCTTCAATATCAGGGTGGAATGATGTCAATCTACGCTCGGTTTCAGTATATGGGAAGTAAATGCTCAAATCAGCTCCGGGAGAGACAATGTTGAACTTTGGATCAAAGACATTGATACCGTGAACAACACGGTAAAGCCCGGGAAGAGTAAAGTGTGTGTGACTCTCATACTGCCCAACAGTATCCTTGCTGTAAAATTACAAAGACATGAAATTTTAAGTTCAATTTATAAGATTATCAATAAAAAATATGATGCAATAACAACAGTTTACAATAGTTTACCTTCCGGCAATCTCTTGGAAGGTACTTGTGATGATAAAGTCTGTGTGGTTCATTGCAAAAAGATCAGCGGTAAATTGGGACGAGAAGTGATATTTGTCATCAAATTTTTTCCAATAAAGGTCAGAGTCGGGATACTTGGTCTTCTCGAGTGCATGAGCAATAGTACACTGCAATTTGGTTTCAAAATTATGGTATAAGCTTTAAGATATTTCAAAGTATAATCAACAAAGGTGAAAACTATATTAGAAAATCAAAGTGTGTAGACGAACCTGTGTTACGCCTAATTTATGTGCTAACAAAGAGGCAACAATGTTTCCATCACTGTAGTTTCCGACAATCAGATCAGGCTTGCCTTGCAACTCTTTGGCAAGTTCATTGGCGACATCCTAATGACAATAAATAGTTTCATCTCAATCAAGTGAAAACATAAAAATGCTTATATTGTGTCAAATTTATGAATGAAATTTCACCTCGCTGAAAGTCTCTAGGTAGGGCCAGACTTCAAATCTTGAGATCCATTTGCGAACAATTCCCTTTTCGGTTCTAAACGGAACTCGAAGAATGTGGCAATGCTCGGTATTGTATACCTTCTCAAGACGTTGACCACAAGTAGTTCCCACTGCATCGGGGAGAAGACGGGTGATCTGAATTTAACAGAAACCACAAACACCAGTTAGAGAAATATCCATATACCATACGGAATAAACACACTAACTCGTCATAAGTACATTACGACATACAATGAGAATGCGAGGTGTGATATCCAACCCTTGTTGCTTGATGCGTTTGAGCATCTCTTCCTCCAAGGCACGAACTTGGTCCAAGATGTACACAATCTAGGTAAAAGGAATAAATAAGAAAATGTCACTCAATCTTGAAAGGTTGCAACCGCAAAGACATTGCGCCACAATTTAAAACTATGATGCAATATGTTATCGAAACTAACCTGTCCACCGGTATCGGGGTATCCTAAGACATTATCTTGGGCAAAATAGCCATGTGGCGAAAGGATGACAACATTAAAAACCATAGGGATTCTTCCAAGGAATTTCTCGAGGGTGTGAGGATCAGGTGCGTCGAGAAGGTCCAACAGAAGTTGGATCGTTTCAACGACACGCTCAGCAGTGTCTCCCCACCCTCTCTCCAAACCAATATCCTGGAATTCGAGTTCAAACTCCGAGTACCGTGTTTCAGGAGCAATTTTGATCAGATAATCCTCAGCTTTTCGCAATACATATTGAAGAGAATTCAGATTCTGAATTCTGTCATTAACCATAATATTCTGCAATAACCAAAACCTTAACTCAGTACAATCAAAACAAACAAACAAAACAAAAAGACCCAATTACAAAAACGAAAAACGTCTAATGTGTAGCAAATTAACAATACATTTGTCAAAAATACCTTTCCATTATAGTTATGAAGCCTAAGAAACTCCAGAAGTGGCTGCAAACTTTCTTTGCCATGGAAAAGCTTAGCAGAAAGATGGCGATTGAGAAACTCAACGCCATTTCCAATCGACTTGTTCTGCGTTGGTTTCGGAATCGACGCATTGAATGGTTCAAAGTCCAACTCAAGCACAAAGTTCCCATTAGAACTACAATAAAAGATAAACAAAACATGTTAATTCTCTTCTCATACTAACAGAGTAACAGTAACATAACAAAATCACAATGGAACCTCAAAAATTTTACCTTCCTTCAACAAGCTCCTCCTTGAACTTGAGATACTCAGCAGCACTCAATTCATCGACAATAAGACGATGCACGTCGACTCTCAGATACTCCCAAACACCAGGCCTTGGACGAACAGCAAGTGCAACAAATGGTGCTAACACTATAGCTTCCTACACAACACAAACCAAAAATAAAGCATTAACAAACACTTAGGGGGCTGAATGCCAGAACTGACGTCCGAACCAGGCGGTCCAGTGGTCCAGTGGCCGGATACTGGTGATGAAAACAATAATAAAAAAATTATATACCTGAGTAGATCTCAAAATTTGTCCAAAGGCTCCGTTAACAAGCTTCTGCTTATTCTCCTCAGGAATTTCTTCAAACTCGGCAATGATCTGATGATGTTGAAGAATTCCCTTTCCCTTTGCTTCAATCCTATTAACACCACGAGATCACCAATTCAAACAAACATGCATAATTTTTTTAGAAATGAAAAAAAAAAAAAAAGATAAAGAACGTTTAGCAGGTACCTTGACAGAAGAGCTAGAATTTCGTTCCTGTGAGCAGTGAGAGTTTCATCAAACCTCTCACGGAGTGAGGTGGAACGGGTGAGACTCGCCATTGGTTCAAGAGCTTAAGAAATGAAGAAATAAAGTGAGTGGAAAAAGGTTGAAGAAAGAAAAGAATGAATGGATGGAAATGGAAGCGGTGGAGGTGTTAATTTATAGGCAAGACTCGAGCGCGAAAGACAGAGAGAAAGAAAGAACATATTCAACATAACACTTTTGTCAAGGACTGGTTTGTAAATTCATGACTTCAAATTACATTCTAGAAGTAGCTTTCCTTAAATTATACTAGTTGTAATTATACTAATTATAAGGTGGTTTGTTATGATTGGCGGTAAACATAATTGATTATAGTAAAATTGAGTTTGTTAAAGTTAATTTTATCAGAATTGTGTTTAATAATTTATGTTTGGATATATTAATGTAAAAGTGAGTTGAACAATAAATTTTAGTGTAAAAATCATTCAGAATCAATTCTGAAGGTAGAAATTACAAATTTTAGCTTCAAGTAGAATCAATTCTACTTTTGCCTAATCAAATATCTTAAAATCACCATAATCAATTATATACTTATAGAATTGTTTTTGACTCTTCCAAAAGTCAAACCAAACATGCACGTAATTTAGTAAATTCAACTCAATTGATAAATTGATACTTGTACAGTGAAATCAAATTACTAAGCACGCAGTAATTATAGCAAATTTTAAAAATTGAATCGAGTTGTATGATTGAGTCAAGAATTGAGGGATTATTAGTCTTATTTAACTGTTGGATCGGATAAATAATTTAATTAGTAAAAATCGATAAGAATTGGCCGAAATCGATAAATCGACGATTTTGAAAATTTGGATTAAATGTTTGTTTTTTTCTTTCTTAAACAAAAAGGACGTTAGTTTGATAAAAAATTTAAAATAAAAAATTTAAAATAAGAATACTCGGTTCAAAATTGAGTCATTCGATCTGATTCGACCAGTATAATAAATATATAATTTTTTATAAAGTTTATTCAATCAAGTTGTTTGATTTAATCCAGTTTAGTCATAAAATTTAATCAGTAATCTAATCCGTTTGATTTTGTTGTGATAAAAAAAATCTCTAAAATAATAAAATTTTAATAACTAGACTACTTTAAAAAATTATAATCTTTTTGAAAATACTTATGAAATTAAAATTATATATTTAGAAAAATAATAATAAATAGATTTAATCAAAAGAGTGTTTATATTTCTAACACCTATGGATGGCACATGGGATGGGAGTTGCCCAAGGTTTATCGGTTGAAGACCATGGACCTTTTTCTTGGTTGAATGTAATATTTACTAATAAATAGATTTAATCAAAAGAGTGTTTATATTTCTTTTTTCTTTTTAAATATATAATTTTTGGCTGGATCTAATATTTTCTAATGATTTCCGTAAAAAGTATTTCTATTATAATTTATATAAAAGTGTAATTTATATTAATATTTCTTAACTTTTAATATATTAATATCTAAAGATAAATATATAAAATAATTTAATTTGTTGAAAAAATCATTATCAAAATAATTTTCAATATACATAAATTATGTTTTCAAAAATCTTATAGAATCCAACTAAAACATTGAATTAGTCATTACAAAAATATTAAATTTGGCTAGATCCAAAATTTAGCTGAGAACACTAATTTAATTGAGGACGAAAACGGATGTGAAAAAATATGTAATTTTTTAATAAGGAGGTTGGACGAAGATGTTGGTAGTCGCTCCACATTAGTCCTCCTCACCTGAATCTATTAAATTTATTTTAATATCTTTATTTTTAATAACGTTACCATTTTTTTTTTTAATTTTAAGATCGCAAATTTATTAAAATTATTGTTAATTTTTTAAAAATATATTAAATAAAAATAATTAAATCTTACAATTATTATTAAAATAATTAAATAATTAATTTAATTATTGATTTTTGTTGTTTATAAAAAATTTATATTTTTTGCTTACTCGAGAATAGGAGTGAGTGATCAATTGTTACATCCAACTAGAAAAGGAGGTGGAAGCGAAATTGCTACATTGATGTAGAAGTGAAACTAGGTTGATATTATTAAACCCGATAAAAATAAACCCGCCCTATTCGATGTTCAATAAAATAAACCAAATTTTGTAAATAATCTAACTAATTAAATATATTTTTAATAATTTAATATTAAATTATAATAAAATTAAAATGAATTGAAGTTAATCAATTCAAAACAAATTAGTAGTTTGATTTTAAAAAATAATTTAATATTTGATTTGAGTGAAAACATTCAATAATAATTATCTTTTAAAGATGTTTAATTTTTTTTCTTAATTTGTAATTTTAATTTAGATCGGTTGAATTTAAACACGTTGATATTAGTATATAACACATTGATAAAAAATTATTTTAAAATATAATATTAACAAATATTAATCAATAAACAAATGATAAATGAAAAAGGTTTTGTTACATTGCATTTTGTTGTTAATCACGCAATAACTTTTTAGAATTTTGCACCAAATGTTACGACTTTATGAGGAATTTGGATTAATTGCATTGAAGCCTGGTCCCCTCATGAGGCTTGTCGTAATGCTTATGGTATTTATTTATTTATAAAAAAAATACTATAATTTTATTTTAGAGCAATTAGTACTCTTCAAATATAGTACTCTTTCATATCAATTTATAAGAGCATCTCCAACCGTGAACCTATTTTTGGGTTCCTTGTGGGACCTATTAAGCCACGTCAGCTTGAAGCAACTCAACTCATTTTTATCTCCAATGGTGCAACTCTGAAGAACCCATATTGGGTCCCACAATTTTACTTTATTTATTAAAATCAAAAAAAAGTTGATTGGATTATACACTGATGGCCAGCTACTTTTATTATTAAAATCAAAAAAAAAAATGAAGAACCGTTGTATGATTATACACTGATGGCCAGGTGGAGCTCCAAAGCAAAGAAAAAGTGACCTCAATTCATTGCCATGCTGGCAAACTCACTTGAGGAACCACCCGCTGGAGGTGGTCTAAGAAGCAATGACATATTTACGTATCTAAGAAATGAAGTGCTATATCAAATGTATCCACAATACTTTCTCATCTGACATGAAGTTATCAGAACTATTAATGCAAGACTTTAATAGCAATAGGACAGTTCATAACAATAAATTGCTTTCAGAAATAGTAATCAATATTGAATATGAAGTGATTATTACTACTTCAAATGCAAATATTTGAAATATATAAAATCAAATAAAATTTGAAATTGCAATAATAACAGTTATCTTAAGTATGTTGACACTCCACCTAACATACATTTGATCTCTTTGTACTCTCAATTAGGGTGTGGCATATCCGATTTAGGTTATATCACGGAAAAGCTACTAAAAATTAAATATAAATTTTAATCGAGGATGCGAGTCTAAACTTTTCTCTCGTTTCACAAATAAATGGGGATGGAGAGATAGGCAGGTCTTACGATACTAAAAGAAATTTACGAGAAAAAATTATTTTAAAAATTTTATCTATCTCAAAAAAATGTGGATAAAATAGGATGAGTCAGTCGGATCTGTTTTACCATCGCAATGTCCATTAAAAGCCTAGATACCCTAAAGTAATAAAAGAAATTTTAGTCCCAAGCACAAAGCTACAAACATACCTTGTTGTTTTTGAAATGGCAGCAGCACAGCACCGAATGAAGGAAATGATGAAATACTGAATGAAACAACAAAATGGGGGCAGAACAAAGAAGCTAGCAAACAAAATGCAAGTACTACTAAATGAAATGTAGAATGAATGTGTGAAGAATGAAGAGTTTTGAAGCCTTTTTATAGTGAAATTAGGAGAAAATTTTCATCATGTTTTGCTTCTTAACATTTTAATTGCCTCTTTTCGAAGAAAGTGTTGTTCACTATTGATTTGTTGATATTAATATTATAATGAACTTTCTGTGGTTTCTTTGTTGTTTTCATAAAAACCACTTTTTGGAATCATCAACCGCTACTAGTTCAATCTCTTTCATTCCTGCTAATTCACGTTTTTTAAAGTTAATTAATTCATCCACTTTTGATTCAAATCCAGAAGTTTATGATTTAATTAATAGTTTGATTATACAATATGCTATCCTCGTAGTTGACAATTAAATTGAGACTGTATTATAGTACAAGAACTATTTGTTTAAAAACACTCAATTTTTCTGTGGGTTCTGTTGTCTTTGACTTCTTGCCATTTGACCTAACGGCTATACACCTTAAAAATTTAAGTATTTAACTATTTATATTTAAACCTCAATCTTTTTCTTATACTCCCTCTGATCCTATTTATAAGAAAATATTCTCTTTTTAGATACATTGAATAAATAATATATCTAGACAGTATTTTATCCAAATACATTATTTATTCAATGTATCTAAAAAAATAATTTTATTTTATAAATGAAACCGGCGGTAGTACTTTAGAAAGTTTGTGTCATTTTAAAATAGGTGAATAATTCAGTACATTGCAAATGCGTTAGAACCCTGTAATGTCATGTCAGACACACACACAAATGTTCTAACAAAAGTTATATCTAACAAAAGTTCATAATGCCAAAAAAAAAAAATCCTTACAAATATTTTATATGAAATAATTATTAATTACTTAAGTTAAATGTTAATATATAATGTAAATTAGTTAGTTAGTTCAAAGTTAGATGAATAATCAACTTTGTTGGTTAGATAGTTAATTGGTAAAGTTTGTTACTTAACCAACAAGAAAGCAATATAAATATGTTTTTATCCCGTCTATTCATAATTAATGCATTATAATTACAACATTTAGTCATCATTAGTGTTACTAGTGTTTATAGATAGCTGATAAGAAAGTCATTGTTGCACTAATAATTGTTATTAAGAGTTTTAATTTTCATTCAAAAAATTGTCTGATTAAATCATTGAAAAAGACGTGCAATTTGAGATTTTTATTAAACAACCAAATTTTTAAATAGATTCAACTTGCAGCCTCTAAATTAAGCTTTTAACATAGGCATCTTGCAAACTTTACACCTTACGAATTCAAGAGAAATTCTTCTCTTGGTTCACAATGAGATCAAATGATCATGATAACACCATTAATGCAAAGGTTACAGTAGTATCTATAATAGTATCTATATATGGTTCCTCTCTTAAAAAAACAATAAAGATCATAGTTCCTCGATATAAAGATCATAGTCCCTTCGAGTTGTCTACGATAAAAAATGATCTTGTCCCTCGGTTAAATGATGATAGTCCCTTTCGATTGCTAAGGTATCCTTACTTGTTGCCTTAATGATTATTCTCATCCAATGCATAGACTTTCTACCCTCCTTATGGTATGGATAGTCTTGTGACTAAACGATGACCCTCGATGACCCGCAAATCCCATGAAAAGACTACCTACGCTTCTTATGGTATGGATAGCCCTTTCAAACGAAAATCTTAAAGAACAGAAAGACATTAAACTTAGGGTAGGTGCTTTTAAACTGCTTGCTCACAACAACTTTCAAATTGCTTTTCACACCTCCTTTTCAAAATAATTTCCAAAAAGGCTACGCTTATTTACAAGCTAAAGTCCTTATTCAAATCTTTTCAATTCACACACGACACTCTTTCAAACAATTCAAACAAACAAGTGAGCTAAGCAATTAAGAGCCCATGGATAACCATGGATACAAAGGGTGCTTACACCTTCCCTTTGTATAACCTACCCCCCGAACTCAAAGTCTTTTCAAAGGTCTTTCCTGTTCTTTTTGCCTTTCCTAATTGGATAAAATAAAAGTCGGTGGTGACTCTTGCTATCCGCAACACATTTAAAAAAGTCAGTTCTTCCACCGTATTACAGATAGCCACTATGATCATTCGATGACTCTTCGATGCCCCTTCACATCCAATGTATAGGACTACCTGCCCTTTTATGGTATGGATAGTACTATCGCTCAAGGAAAGTCTTTGGAATAGGAAAGACCTTACGAACTTAGCGTAGGTAACTCTTAAGTGCTTGCTCACAAAAAATTAAATATTTTTCACACCCCCGTTTATTAACATTGTCTTTTTAGACATTTTCAAAAAGTAAATTTTTTTCTAAACATACACTACACTCTTTCAAACAAATCAAACAATTCAAAAGTGAGCTAAGCAATTAAGAGCCCATGGATAACCATGGATACAAAGGGTTCTAATACATTCCCTTCGTATAACTTACCCCCCGAACTCAATCTCTTTCCAAAAAAGGTCTTTCATGTTCATTTATCCTTTCCTAATTGGATAAAATAAAAGTCGGTGACGACTCTTGCTATCCGCACATTTTAAAAGTCATTTCTTCCACCGTATTACACACAAAGTGTAGTATAACGAGACTAACGTATCTTGTTGGTCCCGCCGATGACAAACCTAATCAGGGGAAACAAAAGAAACACACTTAATACAACACACAAGTTAATACGCTACTACAACAAATGCTAAATGCAACATGCCAGCAAATGTTAAACACATCTGAAAAATATAGCAACAAAAAATGGTAGCTAAGTCATAAATATTGAAGACCATTCTCAAGAAAGTGCGAAGAGCGCATCAAGTACCTCATTGCAACGAGACACCTTTTTTCCTCCTAAAGACAAGCAATCAAGGTTCTCACACCCTAAGCATGCAATCTTTCGCAGATACTGAGGTGCAAACTCGCAACTCATCAGTGAGCATTGCCTATGCCCGGTGATCCACAAACCTTTCATGGTATGGATACAAAATGAACCCCAGTGATATAACAAAATACAAAGAACCAAAGTTGCAATAGAGCAACAATAATAAAATGAGACAAGTACAAAAATCAAAGCTAAATAATAAACAAACCCCGAGGTAAAAACACTTGTAAAAATATTAAGCGTTACATCCAAGACACAATGGCCTATAAAATGTTACAAAGACAAAATATAATATAAAACAAAATGAGTGGTCAAGTTGAAGCATCCAGAGGTGCTGCGACCACCATCTAAATAGGGATTAACTCTTCAACAAGAATCTAGGCAGTAGAGCAGAACCTCTCTGTCTATTCCACAACCCGGTCGCGGACCCTGAACACAGCTTGCATAGTTCGTTGGAGGAAATCTTGGAGTGTCACCTTCAAATTGGTAACCTGATAAGTGCAAATTGTATCTCTTTTTGTGTATAACTTTTGTTGCGCTTATCTATTCTTTTTAACAATATCGTTTGAATAAACGTCGATTTGTGTGTAAATACGTTTACTTTATGAATAATTGTATTTTTGTGTAATTGTGTATCGTTTGATAATTTTAATGTGTTTTTGTAGGCATTCTTGCATATTTGGAGTCTCGAGTAATAAAGTGTCGAAGACATGGCTCCGAAAGAAATAAAGAGCCATAGTTTTGTCAAACTCGCTAAGCGCAAGTTCTAGCGCGCTATGGCCTGGTTTTTGTTCCTCTAGCAGTAACTTATGCTTCGCGAGCTCGCTTAGCCAGCTTTTTCTCGCTTAGCCAGATTAACTCGCTTAGCTAGATTTAGCTCGCTTAGCCAGCTCATTTTTTGTCGTTTAGTGTAAAATATCTGTGAAAAGTGTACGGATTAGTGGAAGCTCGCTTAGCAAGATCTGTCTGGCTTAGCGAGGTCTGCGAGTTCAGAATTGTATATATGTTGTAAAATCATATTTTCTTAGGTTTTATCATCTCTTCTTGGACAAAGTTGAGCTCTGATCCATTCTTTGTAGTTTAGAGGTTCAAGCAACATCTTTGGGTGGTTCATCATGTCAATTAGTAGCGGGTGGTCTCCGATTGTGCCGACAACACAAGAGATTTTTGCTTGTTCTTCTTCTTCCCTATGACTCATTTCAATGGTGGAGTTTGTATGTATATTTTTCCTCTCCTGTATATATATTTGTCGATCTTGGGATCGTTTATATAGTCGCTTTACAAATCATTATTGTTGTTGTTCTTGATCTTTTTGCTTAAATGCTTTGGGTTTGTGTTGTTTTAGAAATAGACATCATAGATCTTGATTAGAAATGATAGCTATTAGTTTCTAAACTCTAGACATAGATTTGGGGCTAATAATCTTAATGGATATCGAGTTTAATGCCTCCGTGTTGTTTGTGTCAGTTGAGACATCGCTGATGTGAATAGTACGGTTGAGCTTTCGTCGGTGTTTCAGACATGGACATTGATGTGACATCTCGAATGATGCCCAGTGATTTTGATGCGTATTGTGAGTGTGTTGCGATAAGATATTCAGATTTAAGTATTCGACGGGTTGAGTAGAAATACAATTCCAGAATGAATTCTTTTAAGCTGCAATAGATTGTTTATTTGCTTTATTTACTTTTCTCGCATTTACCTTTCCGCACCCATTCATGAAACTTAGAACGTGAGATAGTCGAACGATATTTTTTCTCTACCAATCTCTGTGGACTACGATACAATATAACCTATATCACCCGATAATAAATAATACCTATTACTTTTTGCTTGCCGCTTTACCGCTTCAACATAACCTCGTCTTCAAGAGTCTTTAGAGCCTTGATATGAGCCTCAGCCTTTTGACGAAGAGTTTTCTAGTCCTCTTCCACCTTACGGGTCATCTCTATTTTGGCTAAAGGCCCAAATATCCAAGGCCCAATTCGCCTTAAGTCCACTCGACTCGATTCAAAGTATAAAGTCAATCCACAAAAAAAAAACAAGATACATTTTCTGATCTCCATTTTCACTACACTCATCTTGAGTCTTGAACCGACTTGGGCGTTGGAGTGCTAACCATGCAGATCCATCTCACGTTGTCGTAACGAAGATCAGCATCATTAATTTAAGAGATTTAGTTCACCAACTGCATCCATTTTTAGTTCCTGAACGGAACACATGCAAAACACATGCAAAACACTCAAAGCAAAAGGTTATAATAGATGCTCTAATAACATAATTGAAGAAAATGAGAGTTTTTTTAATCGGTGGACAAACTGGTTATAACTACTAAAAACTCATACACAATCGTAAAAGTCAAAATTCAAATGTTGGTATTAATGTCTAATCTATAAATATCTGGTTTTTCTAGTTGAGCTAGATTTTATAGATGATTTTTGAAAATAAGAACATGTTTTAATTTTTCATATCAATTAAGTTCTAATTAGAAACATTTCAAATTCCATTTCACTAAATTTAGTAGTTATTGTTAAGAATTCGGGTAAAATAAAAGTTCAACTTAAAGGGACATATAAACTAATTCCAACATGGAAAACATGTAGGAGGAGGGGTTGACACTTGAAATTAGACTGGATTTGGTTAATGGTTTGGCTAAGCCTTTGAATTCCAAAATCCATAGTTTACCGACGTTGCGTTTCAAAACAGCATACACGAGGGAGGGTGGGTCCAAACTCCAAACGCATGATCTTATCCATTGGTTTCTGCTACGTTTTTAGATTCTCAAACCATCGCTTTTCCACTTTTCTAGAACCTTTATTTGTTTGACGCAAAACTCTTCTGGAATTTTCTGCCCAATGCTGTACCTCTCTGCTCCACATAACACAACACCAACCATAGCAGATCCTTGTCCAACCATATTACACGTTGAAAAATGAAGAGAATTTTACAGCAAAGATAACAATGCCAACGTCATGCTTAAAGGGACGGATCCACAAGACCACATCCACGTATGACGTATCCATCATGCGGAAGTGAATTTTGTTTTAAACTCCTTCATTAAAAATTGTCATAAATTACTGCTTTTAATTTCTAATGTAATATTTTTGGTGTTTTTTTCTTGAATTGTATCTTTAAGGTCGTTTGTTTCAAAAAGATGATAATAATAATAATAATAATAATAATAATAATAATAATAATAATAATAATAATAATAATAATAATAATAATAATAATAATAATTTGGTCAAAAAAAATAATAATACTATATTTTTGTCAAAAATTACATTTTTTAAATACAAAATTTCAAATAAAAAAATAATTTTAATTATATTTTAAGTATTTTATCATACGATGAAAACTCCAACTCACAGTATCGTATGTCTTTTTGAAGTCCACTTTAAACAATAAACATTTATTCTTTCGCCTTTTCTCCAAATTTATGATCTCATTGATCATTAATACCTCATGTAGAATTTTTCTCCCCACGCAACGAGCACCTTCTTTAATCTTGCAGACAACAATTTGAATAATATTTTATACAAATAGCCTATTAGAAAGATTGATTTGTAGTCATTCAAACTTTGTGGGTGATCCTTCTTTAAAATTAAAATTAGAAAATAGGTTGTGATGGCTTTCGACAGCTTACCATCAACATGAAATTTATTAAAGAATGTGACAATATCTTGATCAGTGCATTTTGATGCATATTTCTCTATGTTTTTACTTAGGTATTTTTATGGTTTGTTTTGTTTATTTTTATATTTTATGATGTTTTTATAATTTAGTTTATTTTTGCCTTTATTTGATTTTCGTATGTTATTTTCAGCATTGACAGCTTTTAATAAAAAATTCATAACTGAAGCTACGAGAATCGGATCGACGTGTTCTAGTATTCGTCGGAAAGCTAAGAGAAAGAGCTACGACTTTCATGTTGGAGTCAAAGGAAAATTCGAAGCGTAAAGTTCTCAGAATTTCGTTGAAGTTTCAGTCATTAGAATAATTTGTTTTTGGGTCATTATTTTATGGGCTTGGGTTATGTTTTCGATCGGGTTTGAGTTAGTAGTGAAGAAAGCCTTATTTTGTTTTATAAGGGTTGGCAGCCGCTACAATAGTGGGGACCTTTTTTCACGAATTTTACTTTTGCTTTCATGATTAGAATGAAGAACAAATTGCCGAAGGCAAATCCTGCTGCTTATGTGTTCCATTGCTTTGAGGTTATTCTAATACTTATTTAAATTTGATTTTTGTTCAATTCTTTACTATGAAAACATTTTCTTAATTTGATTACAATTGTTTGCTTAATTCGATTGTTGCTAATAGAATAGAATTGATTAAATTCGATTGTATGCATGTTCCTAAATTTAATTGCGTGTTATCGTTTGTTTAATTCGTTAACTCGTCATATTCTTAATCGTTTGCTTAATTCAGTAATAGGACCATAACCCGTATGATTTTGATAAGCGCTTGTTTGATTGATCTCATAATCGAATAGGATCGAAGGCGTTTAGGGATTGGTGTTATAATAGCCGATGATAAATCGGAGCCCGAATCAGTAGGATTAGCCATTTTAGCTTATTTGATAATCACTTATTTACTCTGTTTTGTAAATTGATTCTAAAACCATAAACCCCTAATTCAATTTCTGTTAGTCAATAACAAAACAAGACTCTTTGTGATACGATACTCGAGTCATTATCGCTATCTACAGTTTTTAAAATCACTTGTTTTGACCCGCGCGCGACAGCGAATCAGTCTTCTTTCACGACCTCTAAACATCGTTTAATAAAGTTAAGGTTGAATTCGTCTAGATCCGAGCTTTTATTGCCATCACAACACCATATTGCTTCATCGATCTCATTATCCAAAATGAAGTTGTAAGAAAGATATTATCACCTTCAAATATTTGGCGCAAATCTGTACGGTTCAAAAGAGGCATACGATGATCCTTTTCTTCAAAGTTGTTACAGAAGTATGATTGAATTTCTGATTTGACGTTGCTTATACCTTCATTAATCCACTCACCGTCCTTATTCAATGAAGTGATATTGTTGATTCTTCTTCTCAATTTTAATATTTGATGGAAATATCTTGAGTTTGAATCTCCATCCTTGATTCACTTCAATCTTGATATCTTATTAAGCTTTCTTTGTGAAGAATTTGATCACAAAATTGTTTTGACAATAATTTCACCTTATTTGGAAGATCTGGGTTATCACTATCATTGAAAAACATTGCACCTACCTCATTAATCTCTTCTACTAAATTTTCATTAGTCTCCTCTATATCATTAACAAATCCCCTGATAGTCCTTCAGAAGGCTTGAATCTCTATTTTGTATCACTATTGCCCTACATGTTTTTAATCATATGGTTATCAAAGGTAGTTTTTTTGTTTCTTGAAGCACGCATATATCAAAATTACATAAATTAATGAGCTTAAATAATCTTTTTCTTTCTGAACTTCCCCACCCTCTCATATTGAATGATAAAATCTTCATTGATTAGTTCTTGTGGTGCGTTCCCTCAAATTTTTTGCTTCTTGATCCTTTTTAAAGCTTTTTGAATTTCACTGATGTGGACTTCATCTTCTTTGGCACCCTCTATAGCGGTGAAAGTTTGAGACCGAGGCCATTGGATTGACCCAACTCGTATTTTAGTGAAAGTTGCCACCACGCTTTATTGTTTCCAAAGGAAATGAGAAAAAGAGCGAAATAAAACCCAAAGAAGTTTTTAAATCAAAACTAATAATATAAACAGAGATATTAGGTTCGGGGGTTGGTTATGTAAAGGGAAGGTATTAGTACCCCTCACATCTGTAGTACTCTACAAGAACCTCTTTGAAAATATATATTATTGTTTTATTGTTGTTGTTTTTGTTTTGTGAAATATAGTGGGGTGATGAGAAACGAATTTTGTTATGCTCGGCAAGACATCGCATCTTGTGCCTTCTTACCCCTTAAGTGAAATAGGGAAGTCAAATCATTTGTAGTTCCCCTTAAAAGAAAAATAAAGAGCCAAAGTGGCAAAAATCTTTTTTGGGTGTTGAGCTTTAACAATACACAACAGGTTTTTAAAATGCTGAGCTTTAACAATACACACCAAGTTTTTGAAAGGAGCAAAACTTTAACAATACAAGGCAAGAGTGGCATGCTAAGCTTTAACAATACAAAGCATAATTGGTTTTAAAAATGGTTAAGCTTAACAATGCAAAACCAGGTTTTAAAATAGGAGGATGTGCTAAGATTTAACAATACAGAGCACAAAGTAAAAGAGAAGGAAAAGACGATGAGTACCTTGACAATTTTAGTCAATACTATATCAATCCTTTGGATTTAAATAACAATGAGGAATCATACATCTCAAGAAATTATTAGGGGGTAATCATCTCAAGTGGTGGGTGAGACATGCCATGTATATCATGGATACCATCAAAGTGAGTTAAGTGTGAACAAAGATATCAATGTAAACAACTCAAGTACAAAGATTATAGAATGAAAGAGAACATACCTCAATATCATATCAGGTATGTATGAGTATGATGTAAGGATTAAATGGGTGAGTATATATGGACAAATATCTCATGTATGTGGGGCTTAATCAACAATATGTGTACAAAGATAAAAATATATAACAAAGGTATATGATACAAGTATATGGATCAATTAAATATGTAGACAAGTAATTAAGCAAGGTATGATCAATCAAACAATGATGGACAAAGCATCAATTGATGTCAAGTATAAACATGGTGAAGACAAACATTTTGTTCTTATGAACATCTAGTCACACAAGTTCAAAGTTTTAAAAGATATGGTTGATTTTATCAAAGTATAAGCATGGATATCAAAGTATGATCAAGACAATGATGAACAAGTTAATATTAACAATGTGTTGCATCAAAATCAAGGGTAAAAAAATCAAGGATTAATGATTAGGGTTTTAGGTATGTACACTAAGCCTATTTACTTGGAAACAAACTAAACCCTATGTGAAAACTAGTGGGGATCATGTTATTATCCTCAAAAGAGGTTAAACTTAACCCTAATAGAATCCTATAAGTTCACATACATTATTTGGTGAAGGATCAATCAAAATATTTGATAAAAGACCTTTTAAAAGATGTAAAAAAGTACTATTTTGATTTAATTAAAAGATGATTAAATAAATAATATTTTTGGGATTTTAAAATATATTCTCAAAATATAGAAAAAAAAAGTGTACAAAGTCAAAATGATTAGTTTTGCTAGGTTAAATAAATATTGGAAGTTGTAAAATAAAAGGAAAGAAAATAGTGATTAAAAAAAAGGTTCGGTGGCCAAAGGGACTTGAACCCCCGCCCTTGGACCCGAGGGTGAAAAGGTTAACCACTGGGCCACGCGCCAGTGGTGATAACTGTGTAATCAATACATAAAATATCATAAAAAAGATCTAGGAGGTTGTTGTACCTCAATTTTTTGACCACTGAGATCCCACCATATTTCCAAATAGTAGGATAATCATCATTATCATTATCTTCATGCATATATCATTTGTTAACCCAAAATACAAAAAAAATTGTTGTTTGCTGCTTGTGTCCTAAGACAGGAGATTGATCAAGAGGAGGTTGAGCAAATTAGGGTTTTGAGTCCCACAAGGAAGTTCAACATTCTAATATGATTCAAAGGGTTCTCTCATCAATATCTAATTCCAAGGATAGCCCAATTCAAGATCAACAACTCTCAAGATCACCTAAGGCCCCAAATTAGGGTTTTGACCTAATCCCACTAGAGGGTTGACTTTTAATCAAGAGATGGCTCCAAGGCTCAAACCATGATTCAAGGGCATCCAAATAAACATTAAAATCCATTCACATCATTCATTTTAAGAGGAGATCTTGATTCATTTGGAAATCACAAAACTGGAGTTCATTTGGAAAAAGTCAACCGTGTGGGTCAACCATTGACTTTTGAGAAAAATGGTCAACTATGAACTTTTAAGGATTCAAATCATCATCATATGATTATTGAAGACATTTGGCCAAAGAAAATCAAGAAAATTCATCAAGAATCAAAAAGTCAACAAAAGTCAAAATTAGGGTTTTTAAGTGAATTTGACCTAATTTTGGAAACTCCAAATTTTGCATACAAACTAAAAAATCTGCAAACATGAAAGTTGTAGATCTTGATCAAACAAACAACTCCTCACATTGAACATTTCTTCAAAAAATGATTATTTTGAGAGATTTGGAATTTTGAAGATTATGTCCCAAAGGGACTTGAAGTATGTAGCAAGGGCTTTCCAAAGAGACCAATAGCATGAAAATCCATGGCTTGAGCTAGGATATATGATTTTGCAAACAAGGCTCCATGAACACTTGAAGAATGAAGATGAACATGAAGAACAAGTTTGAATTTTGTTCAAATCTGCAAGAATCTTCAAAGTATCGCCCCTCTAACTTGTTTAAGAGGCCATAATCATAAAATTACACACTCTTTAAGGCTATGATCCAAGTGCTTAAGCCATTAACCATTGAATCATTCCATTTCAAGCATAAAGTTCACACTTCCATTTTGAAAAAGAGGCTTTAACTCAACCACTCTTGCATTGAGCCTCTAAACTTGTACCATTTGCAGCAAAAGCAATTTAAATCCAAAAAGCAAGCCTCTAATGTTCAGATCAAAGTCATTGCAAGCATTCTTAAAGTTTGTACCTTCTATGGAAAACCAAAATTCACATAACTTCACAAAGAAGCAAGATGGTACATCCTTCACACGTGAACTCAAAACTCTGATATTTTTCCCTCCATAAACCCTAAATTATGCCTATAAATAGAGGCTCTTTCCTCTTGGATCAAACACAAAAAATTCTCAAAGTCACCCTTCATTCCAAAATCTTCATTTTTGTGTCATTTGCATTTTTATAGCAATTTTGAGTTAGAGAGTTTCTGGGTGCAAACCAAGCATTCCAATAACTTCTAAATGTCATTTGTGAGTTGTTCATCATCTTCACCACCCTCACAAACACCTTAAACTCAGAATCACCATTTTCACCTCCATTTTCATACTTTAAATACCTTAACCTTCCAAAACACAAACCAAACACAAACCTACCAAACTATCACTTTGAATACCTTCTATATTCCATATAGAAGCTATTTGAACCATTGATTTGTGACTGTAACACTTGGAACCCCAAGTTCCATTTTTGCTTTCTTGCTTTGTAGGTAACTTAGAGTATAAGGTCTTGAAGGTGATGAATCCATTCTAAGCGCCCAGATAGCATCTTTGGAAGGTACTGAAGCTTTCCAGATAGTTGTAGCACTTCTATAATCACTCTAAGCCAGGTCACGACCTCCATTTTCAGAGGTAAGAACTTAAATTTTGAACTATTAGTTAGAGGCATCAAATTGATTGAAACTTGTTACCAATCTACTTAGAATCATGTAGGGAGTGAAAGCCCTAAGGTCTTGGGGCTTAATTGTGTGCATTCAGTATTTAATTTGAAAACTTAAAATTAGGGTTCATACGGTTTAAAGTTAAATTCATTAGTTCCAACTTAATTAAATTCATGAGACTTATGTAGTTGAATTCGTGTTGAAATTCTGAGCAATATGGTATTTTACTTTTTCAAAATTGATAGAGAATCAAAAGAATCTGAATTTAGACATGGAAGTGTTGTTGTTGTGTTAGCGAAGAAGATGAACATGGAGTTTGGCTCCATTTTTCATTTTTGAATATTTGGTTCTTTTTTATTTAATTGAAGTTGTCTTAACAATGACTAAATCGTGTAGCAGAGTTGGTTTGTGTGTTTGTGTTAAGGCGCTTGTGACTCCTAGGTCTGGGGTTCAAATCCCCCTCGTCCCAGACCTTTTTCCTTTTATTTTTTCCACATTTCCATTGTTTGTTTTAATACGTATGGAACCAGGATGGGCCTAATGACAAGAGTTGGCGCTTGGCCCAGTGGTCAAGTTTGAGTCCATGACTTGAAGGTCCTGAGTTCAAACCCCATGGACCACAAAACCTCTTTTTTATCACTAATTTAATTTAGTTATCTTCACAATTTCAAAAAATCATAAAAAATAGTAAAATTAATCTTTTTAATTTGTTCTTTCTTATGTGGTTCATTTATCTTGCATATTTTTATATCATGATTAAAAAACTCAAAAATATTTAATATTTCATCATTTAAAAATTAATCAAAAACAAGTCTTTTAAGCATTAAAAAATCAATAAAAAAATCACTTTATTTTGAATATTTCTTCAAAGTAGCTTTGTATCTTTTTGTAAATATTTGTTTAGGGTTAGGATATTATGTCTTTGACTTCTCCATGTACCCTTAAACCAATTCTCTTTAATAATTTGGTATTTAATCATTAAAACTAATTAGGTTTAGGTGTTAATTTCAAAACCCTAATTTTAAATCCTAAATTCAAAAAACCCTATGTTTAAAACCCTAATCTTATCCATGAACTTGTTATCTTGTACATACTTGTTGATTTTCTCTCCATGTGTTTTTTACTTGTTATTATCATACTTTGTTTATCTAACCATTGTGCATAAGTTAAACATTCATCATCCATCATTCATTCATATAAGAATTCATCCAAAGGTACAAACATCCTTATTCAGTATCATTGATGATTATAATGCTTACTTGTTTGCCTTTTGTGACACATGTTATCACACACACACTTGAGGTATCCATTGATTGTTTGCTTAAGTTGTTTGTTGAAAATCCAAAGGAATGGGAATGGTATTGACTAAAATTGTCAAGGTACTCAAACTCTTTTCCAATCTCTTTTATTTTTGTGTTAAATTATTGTTAAAGCTTTTCACTTATCTTTATGGTTTTGTATTGTTAAAGCTCAACCAAACCCTTTTGTTTTTTTAAACCTTGGTACTAAGAGGAGAATTATTCCTGGTGAAACTGCTCTTAGTCCATTGACCTTTGTATTGTTAAAGCTAGGTCTCTTTGTTTTAAAACCTTGGCGTTAAGAGAAGAATTATTCCCGGTGAAAATTATCCTAACCCATTGACCTTGTATTGTTAAAGCTTGGTCCCTTTTTATTTTAAAATTGTTAAGTATTGTTAAAGCTTAACCCTTTTAAGACTTGTTAAGTATTTTAAAGTTTAACCCTCTTTTAAAAACCTGTGAGTATTTTAAAGCTCACACCCAGAAAGATTTTGGCCAATTTGGCCCTTTTATTTTCCTTTTAAGGGAAATTACAAATGCTCTGACTTCCTTTTTCTTTAAAAGGGGTATGTAGGCCTAAGATGCGATGTCTTATCGAGCTCACTTTCAAAAACTTCTTTTCCCATCCCACACTCTTTTTAAACAAGTTCACATATGATTTCAAACACATGTACAAACAAAAAAACAATAACATTTTCAACGAGGTTTCCATGGAGTACCATGGATATGAGGGGTGCTTAAAACCTTCCCCTTGTATAACAAACCCCATTTACCTAAATATCTGATAAGTTTATTAGTTTTGATTTTAAAAACTCCTGTGGGTTTTATTCGCTCTTTCTCCCATTCCTTTTGGAAACAATAAAGCGCGGTGGCGACTTTGTTTAAAACAAATGAGCTAAGTCTTTCCCATGACTTTAGTCTCCCCAATTTCACCGCTACAGGGGTCAAACCTCAGACCTCACGCACCACAAACACACTCCTTGACCAGCGGTGCTACGCTCTCATCAATTAACTATATGCCTCAAAATAAATATAAAATAAATAATGTGATAAAATCATATTTTAAGACTTCATCTTCAACCTTGGATAACCATGGATTCTCAAATTCGATTTTATACAAAGCTCAACCATTTGCAAAACTTTAAACGAGAAAGTTGCTTAGTTTTTCAAGACGAATCCAGCCATATAACTTTCATTCATTTATTTAAGTTGTAGTGCCCTAATTTTCCAGAAAACTACATGAACCCTAAATTTTAAAAATCAAATTAAATGATTTATGTTAACAATAAATAACAGCTAGTTAAGGGCTAATGATCCTCACATCATGCTAAACAAGATAGAATCAAGAAATTCCAAAAATGATGCACAAATGGTAGGGTTCAAAATTCAAAAATCCTTACCAATTGGAGAAGGTCCAATGCTCTTCAATCAACATCCAGAAGTGATGTGATGACTTTTATAGATTTCTGGGATCTCCCTGAAGCTAATGGAATGCTTGAATTGCTTTGAGAAGGCATGAATTACTCCGCTTAGATAAAGTTGCAAGTGGCCAAAAGTGAAAATGAAGAATGAACTTAGAGTAATTACATATGTAATGTGAGTGCTTGAACAACTTCTATGTGGTGTAGGGAAAGTGTTTTAGTGTTTAGGTTGCAAAGAACTTGGCTGGATTTCAAAATTTCCAAGTTTATGCAAATTGGAATTTTGGAGTTTCAAGTGAGAGGGTGACTTTGTCATTTGTTGTGTGTTTGAATTTAGAGGAAAGAGCCTCTATTTATAGGAACAATTTATTATTTGTGGGAGAATAAATCAGATCAAAAGGATGTCCCAAGCTCAAGTTGACTTGTTTTGCGTCATACCCCAAAATTTGCCCATCATGTTTCAAATAATTTGGCTCAAGCACTGAGGAATAAGCACACTTACCTATCTCCTAAGCAACAAGCCTCCAACTAGGGTTTTGTCTCCAGGTAAAATCAGTTTCTGATACCTCAAGTGGACTCCATGGCTTCTCATATGCTTCAAAGAATCCTCACATCAAGTTTCAAGCCTTGAGTCACAAGATTGCTCAGACAATTGCTCAAAAGGTCAACACTCGACTATGCTAGGTTAAAAGTCAACTATGGTCAACCTACAGTCAAAACTCATGAATTTTGGTCAATATCAACATTTTGAAGTTACATTCATCATTTGATCAAGGGTTGATCATGACTCATCAAGAAAAGCTCTGAAATCAACAAAACTCATAGTTTCTAAATTAGGGTTTTGTAGGAGAAAGTCAACTAAACTTTGACTGGCCATAAGTCTCTCATACTTTATCATAAATTTCCTAACCAAATCTCATTCTGAAGGAAATTGAATTCTCTACAACTTTGTCTCTCTATAGCCAAGGCAAAAAATGCTTCATTTAAGAGATATGATCCAAAACATTATAGGTCCTTTTGAAAGTCAACCAAAAACTGTTTTTTTGTCAAAGCCAATATCATCAAGATAAAATCTCCAAATGCAAAAATTGTTCCAAAGTGGCTTGTAGAGGACATCTTGGGATTTCCAAAAAGTCCTAGAACACTTCCATACCTTAAAAATTGAGAGATATTCTTTGTCAAAGTTAGTCAATTTTTGGTAAAATACATGAAACAAATAAGGGCCAAAATGGATTTTCTTGCAAGGAGGCCCAATCTTTTATGACCCAATATTGTTACTCAAGTCATCAAGGAGATCTAATCCCAATGCCACTAATTTATGATTTTTATTTGATTTTATATTGAATTTTATTCATTTAAAAAATGATATAAATCAAGTAATTAAGGTGGTAATCAAAGATTTGATTAAAAAGAGCATTCTAATCAAATTCAATCACCAATTAAACATTATATTTGTCTTAATTTCGTGGAAATTGAGATTAGTGAGAGAAGGAGTAAATTGGCCAATTTTAGAAATATTTGAAAATCAAGATCCATCAAGATCCATCAATTTCCAATTTCATGATTCATTGGAGATTTGATTCAAGTTATGACCTAAAATCCATCTACTATATATGCACAATGAATCTTAATGAATTGAGGACGAATTCTGCAGGCAGAAGAACTCGAGCCAAGCTTCAAACTTTTCCCAAAAATTCAAAGTCGTTTTGTTGTAGGAGGATTCAAGGGCTTTTGATTGTCAAAACGCAATCTGTGGAAGGTAGTGAAGCGATTCAAATTGATTTACAGGCTTAAAGCATACAAAACCGCACTCATAAGGTCAGAGTTTGTCTCCATCAAACTCAATCTCATTTTCATATATTTGTGCATTATTAATGTGTTTCGATTGCTTGGTATGACTAAGGTGATTGTTTAGAATGTTTCTAGATGCTTTGATTTGAGATTCGTTGCATGGATGAAGATCCACCATTGTTAGGTCGTAGAAGCTTGGATTTGGGGCTTTGAGGTGCGGGCAAAATTGGCCAAAACTAATGATACCATTGAGTTTGGGAGATGATTTATAGTCGAATCGTGTCATGAAACATAATTTATTTGTTGTTTTCGTTGAGTTAGAGTTTGACAGGTTTTGGCTATGACGGAGTTCGCAGCGAACTCGAAGCCAAATAATAGCAAAAATTCTGAGATCGACGAAGAAGAAGAAGGGCCAAGGGCGCGCGTTCAGTTTAAATTTTTGAGTGTGTTGTTTTTTTTGTATATTATGTTTGTTAATTATTTAGATAACAGTGAACGAATAATGGCCAAGCGGTAGAATGCACGCACTTAGTCTTCTTGTCCCCAAAGGCGCGTGTTCGATCCCTACTCATGGTAATATATTTTTGTACCATTATTTTTCTCTCAATTCTTGGCAGGTTCTACACGCGTGGCTTGTGCGTCCTCACCATGTACCATCATATCATCATCGTTGAATCTCCACGAACGCTGATCTGAAGGCCTAGGAATGCTTCCCCATGATGCACCATCAAAAGGGAGACATACTTGATTCCAGCGCCTATTTTGTTTTATTCCTTTCTATTTTATTTTGTTTTTTTTTATGTTTTGTTTTAAACAACTTTCTTTTCAATTTTGATTAAATCAACCAACCAAAAATCACCAAAAATAGTTTAAATTTAGGATTAGGTTTTTTTAAAATAGTTTTATATTTATTTAATTAGATTTAGCTTTTAAACAAAAAAAATCAAAACCTTGAGTTTTTTTCCTTAGGTAGATGTTGTCTATTTCCATGAACTAGGGTTAGGAATTTTAGGCTAATATATATTTTTAGGCTAATAATTATTTTTAGGCTAATTAAATTAATTTTAGGTTTATTAATTTTTTAACCACAATTTTATTTTTAGCCTTAATCTAATTTTAGGTTAATCTTTAAGATTTAGGTTTATCACCACAAATACCTCCAACCCTTAATTTTACCCCGATTTCTCTTCTCATCTCATATTCTTTGATTGTCGCGTGCTTGTTTCAATCCCCGAACTTTGGGGTAAAACTTGTTTATTTATTTATTTATTTATTTATTTATTTATTTTCTGTTCTTTAAAATTCTAAAAATTATGTATAGGTGTTAGCTGAAGATTTCGTTTAGAAAGAATATCCTTTGAAGAGTTACAATTCGAAGGAAGATGGTTACTGATGACCATTTCTGAGTTTAAAAATGGCTACTGATGGCCATGTTTCGAGAATGTTGGTTTGAGTTGGAGTAAAGATGGTTAAACTTGGAGCTAATTCGAAGAAGATTATCTTTAACGACTTAAACGTTTTTTTTTGCAAAATACGTAAAGTACTGAAGCTTAACGTGTTTTCGTGGTATTCTCAATTCTGATCACGTTGCCACGTGTCGAAAGAGGATTCAGGCGGGAGGATTTGAATTTCGAAGTAGTTTGTGTAACTACACAAAGACAGATGGCATCCCAGGGATTCCCGTGGGCAACGTGGCATCAGATTAGTGTAGGACCGTTAGGGTCGAATTTAGTATAAATAAGGGTCTTAATGTTAGGATTCCGGGTGTTCATTTTGTACAAATCACTCACAAACCACTCAAGTATCAAGTGTTTAGAGAACGAGTTCGCTGATAAATGTACGTATGACACCAATACCAGTTTAATACATTTGTATTTTTCTTTATTCAAGCATCTTTTCATTATTACTGCTTTCGTTGACTTCCTGTTATTTATATTTCTGCACTTTTTTATTTCGTCTAACTTTCATTTCGAAGCACTTTATATTTCTGCATTTTTACATTCTTGCATGTTACATTCCTGCACTTTACATTTTTGCAGTTTATACGCTTTTATTTATATTTCTTCGTCGAAAGACATACTTATGTGTGTAACAAGTGTTGTTTTTTAAGTAAAACATTCACATGATCATATCATAAACAAGTTTTCTCGAAGCCAGAACAAACAAGCATGAATCAAATCATATCGAAAGACATTTGTTTGACTATGTCCTAGGATCAATCTAGTCGATCCTGCGAGTAACCAAAGTATACTTTATAGTTTGGAGGACTAGCGGTTGTTTACCGGAAATCACCGTAAACAAATTGGCACGCCCAGTGGGACTGTGTCAAACAGATTGTTATTAATTGATTATTTTATTTTGTCTAGAAAATATCAAGACCTTGTATGAACCTTAGGAACGGTAAGTTAACCAACAGTGCACAACCGATTCCTAAACGAAGGTACAACAAGAAAATGGTCAATGCGGCAAGTGGAGGGGGAGATCAGGATCCCCCACAAGGGTCAGGAACAATAGCGGTAAATTCTACACATGTTTCGACTTCTACTCAAGAGGCGCAGGCTATACCGGTTTCGACAGGATCTGAACCTATAGGTAGTTCCCAGGCGATACCCGAAAATACTACAGGGACGACAGAGACTGTACTAGTTTCGAGTTCGACCACCGCGCCTCCATTCATCAGCGCGAGTGAGATACCACCTTTCTCGACAAACGCTGCAAGTCAATTATTTTCCCCAAGACCATCATCCACCTTCGAAGGATGGAGACCCAACAATCCATATGGAATGCCATATTCATATATGACAGGTTTACAAGGACCAGGGCCTACATACACTACAACTAACCCGACGGCATTTTCGCCGAATGTCAGTTCGATAGGTCGAAGCGCACAGAATACTGGTTTCTCTGAATCCATTAGCAACAAACATTGCCAGGACTAACCAGGATAATGTGGAAACTTTCCAGAAAATATCATCTCAAATAAATCGAATGGCGGATTTTTTAGGAGTTCCACAAAATAGGCGAAGAAACAACCAATCAACCTATCAGGAAGGGGAACCCATTCTAGAACCAGTTCGAACCGCAATACAGCCACCTAGGCCAACACCAGTTGAACGAAACCAAGTGATAGATTTAGAAACTCGAAGTCAAACGACTAACGTTGGCCAACAAGCAGTTGCCCAGCAACAGCCTAATGTAGTTGTAGTGAGAAGGAACGAACATCTTGACGAAGTTGTGCATAAGGTTAGGAGAGACAATTTGGCAACGGAGAACAATCTCACTGCCATGATAGAGAGAATAATGGCTAACAATGGCCTCAATACTGGACTCCGACGTCTAAATTATACATCCCCCATAGCAGAATATGTTATGCAAACAGAATTGCCAAGGGGTACCAAAGTACCAAAATTCACTAAATTTTCAGGGGACACAAATGAATCAACGGTGGAACACATAGCCAGATATCTAACAGAAGCAGGAGACCTAGCGGGGAACGAAGATTTGAAAATTAAATACTTCCCTAGTTCGCTAGCAAAGAATGCTTTCGTTTGGTTCACCACCTTACCCCCAAATTCCATAGATGCATGGGCACACTTGGAGAGATTATTCCATGAACAGTTTTACATGGGTCAAACCAAGATAAGTCTGAGAGAATTGGCTAGCATCAAGAGGAAGTTTACGGAGAATGTAGATGATTACTTAAATAGGTTCCAGAGCCGTCTCAAACTATTTGGAGGCCCTGTTCTAATTTTAAAAATTGGTCTTAATAAAAAGAAAGGTAAATAAATAAAAAAGAGTCTTTAAAATTGTAAATGATATTCAAAATTTAAAAAATATATAAATGATGTATAAATATTTCTAATAAAATTTAATTTATTTAAATATGATTTTTGGTTTTTTATGTGAAGTTTTTTTGCTATAGAGAAATTATTATCATTTGGTAAAAAAAGTATTTCATTAAACGGTCAATACAAGATAATAATAAAGTATTTTAATTAATAAATAACAATAAAAAAATAAAATTCCAACTCATCCTTTTTTTTTAGTTCTCACAATCATTAAATCAAATGTAACTATGTGTCAATTCATATCGATAAGAAATATAAACATTCAAAAATTTATATTATAAAAATATATATTTTTAAAATTATGACATCCCTAAAATGTTAATATATTGTGTTAATAGTTTCAATATTATAATTGGAATTTGTATAGTAACATGAAAAAATCTTTTAAAAAATTATAAATAATATCCTATTGTTTAAAAATACTTTAAACCTAATAATTTACTATTTATTTAATCATAATAACTTAAACAAAAATAATACTAAATTTACTAATTTTTTAAAATTTGATTCAAAGTTAAAATATAACTATGTAATTTCTATAAATAAAAAACAATGATTAAACGACTTAGGGCTAATAAGATTTGATTAAGTTGTTGCATATGATTAGATTTGATGAATGCAGACCACACGGGTTCAATTATATTGGCACTTTTTGTAAACTAATGCATTTAAATAAAAAAATTGATCCCCATGGTTCGAACTGCCGACCTCATTATCAAAACATAAACGCTCTACCACTGCGCTACTAAGTAAATCTTGTAGAATTGCCCGCACAAGTTATATATATAATATAATTAAACGTTTAAGATTATAAAAAAAAAATTGAGGCCCCCATAATTTGGAGGCCCTGTGCAATGGGCCTGGTTGCACGGGCCCAAAACCGGCCCTGATAGGTTCCGTTTGTTGAAATCAAGATGCTTCACGACTGTCCCAGAGCATGAATTAGTCGAAATGGCTGCAGGTGGTTTAGATTATTCAATTCGAAAGAAATTGGATACTCAATACCTAAGGGACATGGCCCAGTTGGCAGACAGGGTTCGACAAGTCGAACGATTAAAAGCAGAAAAGGCCAGAGCAAATAAAAGTTACAAGAAAGAAAAAATAGCATACGTTGAGGCTGAAGACGTCGACGATGAATCTTTCGAAGATTCATACAACATGGAAGAGGTCGAAATAGACCTAGCGGAGTTAAAAGAAGCGCCACCTTATTCTTGCAAATTGCTCACACCGGCCAATGGAAAAAATCCAGTAGAGAATGATAAAAACGATAGATTTCCTAAGAAAACTTATACATTTGACGTCACTAAATGTGACGAAATATTTGATTTGTTAGTAAAAGATGGCCAGATGATAGTGCCTCCTAATTCCAAAGTTCCTCCGTTAGAACAACGGAAGAAACGAGGCTTTTGCAAATATCATGGTTTTTTAGGCCATAAAACCTCACAATGTTTTCTTTTCAGGGATATCTAATTCAGAATGCTATCAAGGACGAACATCTGAAATTCGCTGACAAAACCAAGAGTCATATGAAGGTTGACACAGACCCTTTGAATGTTGCTGCCACTAACCTTTGTGAACCACTTGACGTCAACACGGTGGAAGTATCTGAAGTAGATGTTGCTGAATCGGAGATAATTTCGATTGGAAAGCAGGCTACTGAAAGCCTAAATGACAACAAAGTCTTCAATACTGATGTTGAAGAATCTTTCGATGCAGCTATGACTGAAGATCTGAAAGGAAAAACTAGCGAGGCCACTGAAGACCTCAGGGTGAAACTTCAGCAGATACAGATTTCTGAAGCTCCTCCGGCAGTTGTTAACATGGTCAATGTTAGGCGTCCTTTGTCTGAAATAGAAGAACTAGAAAAATGGCTGATAAGGGAGAAAGGAAATATTGAAATCCCACCAAGAGGGAAAAGCTTGAAAGATTATCTCTGGAATTGTCATGAAAAAAAACGGTGGAAAAGTGCTGATGTGCCCAAGATGTTCAATCATGCTGAATCAAAGGGTTCAGGCTAACTTCGAAAGGGCCTTACGAGAAAGATTGGAACAACCCTGGAGAGGAGGAAACCCATTGCTAAAGGTGTATCCAAGGATGGAAGAAAGCTTGGTGGGTTTCTTGGTCAAGTGTCATAAGGAAAACACTGAGATTGCATTGTGTCCCAGATGTGGAGCAGTCTATGACGAATTACTAGCACGATCATTCGAAAGGGTATATTTCTACATGGGTCGAGAAACCCAGGGGCTTCGTCCCAACCTGTATGGGTTCGACATATCGACCCCATCGAAGAGGCCTGACAGCCCACACCCTAGAGCTCGAAGAGTCACGTTCAAAGTACCTGCAGACATACCCAGGGATAGATGGATGCAAGCTGGTGCGAGAACCAACAAATGGAGAAGTTGGGACCAGGGGGAAGGACCGCAATGGCATACAGGAATCAATTTCACACCTCAAATCAAGAGATGTACAGGTTGGAGAATTACAAAGGCAAAAATCCTATGTCCAGATCTCAATGGACAAGGCATCAGAGGATGAAGAAGGCCCAAAGAGAATACAAACCAAGGGAGATTGGAGAGTCTAGTAGCAACCAAGTCCAAACCCAGGGGGCAAGGATAAGTAAACCTCTAGTAGAACGCAAATTGTTCGATTCTGAAAATGAGAAGGAAGAAGAGAAGATGCATTCCATCCCTTGGAAAGAAGACGATAGAATGACAAACGATTTCGACTCAGATGGAGTATCGTCCATAAACCTCAATTGCAATGTTGTGTCAGTGCTCCCTCACGAGTTTAATCAAGAAACAGAAGCTGAAGATTGTGAGGAAGCTGATATGGAAGAGATGGCAAGACACAAACCTGTGTGTTATTATGTGCTAAACAACGGGGCAGTTGAAGAGCATAATGCATTCTTCGAGAGGCCAGATGAAGGTATGAGAAATCATCTAAAACCACTCTTCATAAGGGCTAAGATTGAAAATGTTGGCATTAACAAAGTCCTGGTAGATGGAGGGGCAGCAGTGAACCTAATGCCCCAGTACATGTTAAAGAGAATTGGTATGTTCGACACTGATATAAGGCCACATAATATGGTCTTGTCTAACTACGAAGGCAAAATCGGGCAAACTCTTGGTGTCATTCAAGTAAATTTAACTGTGGGTTCGGTCACTAGACCAACAATGTTCATGGTGATACCAGCGAAGGCAAACTACAATCTCTTGCTAGGAAGAGAGTGGATCCATGGAGTTGCTGCGGTGCCTTCGACAATGCATCAAAGATTAACCATTTGGAGGGAAGATGGTATAGTAGAGAACATTGAAGGGGATTAGAGTTACTACATGGCTGAAGTTAATCAAGTCAATAAAACCAGTTTCGACAGGAATTTGGCAAACATAGGGCCTTGCCATGCTGCAGAAGATATATACACCCCAAATAAGAATGCTTTATACTATTTATCTTTGCACCCAAATGGGTTCTAATGGAATAGAGAAATAATGGACGGTCCAGAAGATACCGCACCAATAGAGCATTTTCCAACAATACGGCCAACAGGCTGGGACGACGATGTTGATGATGCCTGAATCATCCTTCTTCAAAAAGATTTCAGCTTACATAGCCGAGAACAAAAGAAAGACTGCTCTCGAAGCCGAATTATCAAACATGATTGTTGATACAATTTCAAGAAAGGAAGAAACGACAGATGCTGGTATACGTTCGATCCCTCAATTCCCTAAAGATACAGTTCAAGCTGGAAAGATTTCAGAGGAAGAGTTGAGTCAAAGGCTGGATGCAATCTACGACGAAGAACCTTTGGGATTCGAGAAAGACCCAATGGGGGCAAATATCAAAATGTTAGCCCAAGATCCACTCGAAGAAGTAAATCTTGGAGACGGAGATCAGAAGAGGGTAACATATGTTAGTGCAAAATTAGAGCCAGCATTGAAATCGAGAGTCATTAAGTTATTGAAAGAAAACAAAGATTGCTTTGCACGGGATTACGATGAGATGCCTGGTTTAGGAAGAGACTTGGTCGAATTAAAGCTGCCCATAAAAGAGGGGAAAAAGCCCATCAAACAGACTCCTAGGAGGTTCGCACCAGAAATTCATTCGAAGATCAAAGCAGAGGTCGAGAGACTTCTACGGTGCAAATTCATCAGAACCACAAGGTATGTTGAATGGATTGCTAATATTGTGCCAGTTATTAAAAAGAATGGTTCATTAAGAGTGTGCATAGATTTTCGTGATCTAAATGCAGCAACACCTAAGGATGAATATCCCATTCCTGTGGCAGAAATGCTAGTAGATTCAGCCGCAGGCTTCGAATATCTAAGCATGTTGGATGGATATTCTGGGTATAACCAGATCTTCATTGCAGAAGAAGATGTGTCCAAAACAGCTTTTCGTTGCCCAGGGGCAATAGGCACCTACGAGTGGGTTGTAATGCCTTTTGGCTTAAAAAATGCTGGGGCAACTTATCAAAGAGCAATGAATTCTATATTCCATGATTTTATAGAAACTTTCATTCAAGTATACATAGATGACATTGTTGTAAAGTCTGTTTCAGATAACAGTCATCTCGACCATCTGAGCTAATCATTCGAGAGAATGAGAAAACATGGCTTAAAGATGAACCCCCTTAAATGTGCTTTCTTTGTGCAGGCTGGAGATTTCCTGGGCATCGTGGTTCATAAGAAGGGAATATAAATAAATCAAAATAAAACAAAAGCTAATATGGAAACAAAGCCTCCATCCACGAAGAAAGAGTTACAGTCTTTACTGGGAAAGATAAACTTCTTGAGAAGATTTATCTCAAACTTGAGTGGACGCACGCAAGCCTTTTCCCCCTTATTGCGGCTCAAGCAAGGAAAATTCGAATGGCGTGCTGAACACCAAGAAGCTTTTGAAAAAATCAAGCAATACTTGATGCATCCACCAATATTGTCTCCCCCAGATGGGAAGAAGCATATGCGCCTGTATATCTCAGCTTCAGATAATACAATAGGCAGCATGCTAGCACAAGAAGATGACAATGGTGTTGAAAGAGCTATTTATTATTTAAGTAGAGTACTCAATGATGCAGAGACTAGGTATAACGCAATAGAAAAACTCTGCCTTTGTTTATATTTTTCTTGTATTAAACTCAAGTATTATATAAAGCCAGTTGATGTTTATGTTTCGTCTCATTGTGATGTTATTAAACATATGCTATCAAAGCCAATATTGCATAGTCGAATTGCCAAATGGGCTTTAGCCCTTACGGAGTACTCTTTGATATTTCAACCACTTAAAGCAATGAAAGGGCAGATCGTATCAGATTTCATTGTTGACCATGCAGTGGTTGAGCACCCTCAGCAATATGTAGACTTGAAGCCTTGGAAGTTATACTTTGATGGTTTGACTCATAAAGAAGGAACCGGTGTTGGAATAATGACAATTTCTCCTGATGGAATTCCAACAAAGCTCAAGTACAAGATTGAAGGTCCCTTATGCTCCAACAACGAAGCTGAATACGAAGCACTGATCGCTGGACTTGAAGCTTTGTTAGAAATGGGGACAACTAGAGTCAAAATTAAAGGAGACTCTGAACTAGTGATTAAGCAATTGACGAAAGAATACAAATGTATCAAAGAAAATTTGATCATGTATTATGTCATAGCAAACAGGCTGCTTAAAAAATTCGAGTATGTGGATTTAAGTCACGTTTCAAGATTGAATAATCAAGAAGCAAATGATTTGGCACAATTAGCCTCAGGATACAGAGTATCAAAAGAAAAACTAGAAGAGCTGATCGAAGTAAGAGGCAAAGCAATGGCCACCAAGCTCTCCCCAAGTGATCTGGAGAATTCACAATTAGGTTTTGCTAACAAAGAGGAGTTCGAAGTTTTAAATATAGACTCTTTAACAGACACAGATTGGAGGAGTCCAATTGTAAATTATTTAAAAGATCCTTCGACAGACACGGATAGAAAGGTAAAGTATCGAGCCTTATCATATTTCTTGATGGGAAATGAATTGTTTAAGAAGACTCCTGAAGGAGTTTTGCTAAAGTGTCTGGGTGAAGCTGAAGCATATTTGGCTCTTTCGAATGTACATAGTGGAGCATTTGGTGCGCACCAAGCGGGGCACAAAATGAAATGGCTTTTGTTTAGGTACGGAATGTATTGGCCCTCTATGTTAAAAGATTGCATAGAATTCGCTAAAGGATGTCAAGAGTGTCAAGAACATGCAGGTATTCAGCATGCTCCTGCAAATGCATTAAGTTCAATAATAAAGCCATGGCCTTTCAGAGGTTGGGCACTAGATTTAATTGGGGAAATTCACCCCAAATCTTCTAAAGGTCAAAGATACATCTTGGTGGGAATAGACTACTTCACAAAATGGGTCGAAGCGATACCACTTGCAAATGTGGATCAGGAGGCTGTGATTGAGTTTATTCAAAGACACATTATATATAGATTCGGAATCCCAGAGAGTATAACCACAGATCAAGAATCAGTGTTTACTGGGTGAAAGATGCAAGACTTCGCCAAAGAAATGGGGTTTAAGTTGTTTACCTCTACACCTTACTACACTCAGGAAAATGGGCAAGTCGAAGCAGCAAATAAAATAATAATTGGTCTCATAAAGAAACACGTAGGGAAAAAACCCAAGAGTTGGCATAAAACTTTAGACCAAGCACTTTGGGCCTGTCAAACGTCGCCAAAAGAAGCTACAAACACTACACCTTTCCAATTGACATTTGTACATGATGCAGTGCTTCCAGTTGAGATATACTTGCAATCAGTCCGAATCCAAAGACAGGCAGAAATTCCTCCAAACATATATTGGGAATTGATGATGAACGAATTGGTAGATTTGGACGAAGACAGATTCCGAGCGTTGGAGATGATAAAGAGGCAAAAAGAAAGGGTGTCTAGAGCATACAATAAAAAGGTGAAAGGTAAAACATTTATTAATAATGACTTAGTTTGGAAAGTTATTTTGCCTATAGATCGAAAGAATCAATCACTAGGTAAATGGTCCCCACATTGGGAAGGATCCTTTCGAATTTTAAAAATATTCTCAAATAACGCTTATGAGATAGAAGAATTGGCAGAAGATCGTAGGATCTTAAGAGTAAATGGAAAATATCTGAAAAGATACAAACCAAGCATGCACGAAGTAAAGATTGCAAAAACGTAGATATTCGAAGTATGCTACGTAGGCCAAAATGGTAAAAATAGCACCAAAATGGCTTCGTGTTCAAGCAAGATATTTGGCAAATAAAGCAAAAAGATAAAGCGATGCCAAAATATTTTTCATTAAAAGTAGAAGAATACATCTATTTGGGGGTTGTTGTTACCATCAACTACAGAATTTAAAAACATACTAGAAGCTAACAGAAGAGGCATTCAAAAGATTTTGGATAATAAAAACTAAGGCCTATAACACCTCCAGTAAAGCTTCAAACAAAGCACCCTCTAATTGATCTTTTGTTCTAAACCCTCCAAGGATAGCAGGGGCAAGCTTTCTGCTTCAAACATGTCTAGAGACCCCGAATTGCACATTCTTCTCACTATGCCCTTTTTGAGGAACATATAGGACAAGAACCTTCCATAGGGAAGGCACGTCACCACACCTTGACGAGAAGCAGCCATGGAAACAGCTTCGAGAAGCCCTTTGAAGATCAGCAATGGAAAGTTTATCTTCTTTCCCCGGAGGGCACAGAGTATAAACTCCAGATCCTCCATCATGATGCTGTCTAGGTTATGGCTTCGTGGGCGGAAGTTGCCCACCAAAAGCTGGTGCCAAATCCTAATGACTTTAGCACTAAAGGGGTCCTTTTCCATGAGGGTCCTCAACATACGGTAGGTGGTCATGTTGATGGTGTTGTCATCAAAAGCTTCTCCAAAATTTTCACATCTCACCAGTTCAGAGATGGTTAAGGGAGTGATGGTAATGTGAGCCCTTCGAACCTCAGACACGATGGTGGTTCTCCCTTCTGGATCTATGCGTAAGGATGCAAACATCCAGAAATCTGCTAACATATTGGGATAAACAGACCCCTCAAGGATTTCATGATAGAACTGGAGTTGTTGATTAGCAAAGAGTGCGCTGGGGCTGATGTGACTTCCTTCAAACTCTTACTCAGAAAGTTTGAACTCTTTTTTGATACAGGCTCTGATGGTATTGTAGGTCAAGGGTTGCGCCATTTTTTAGGGAAAGAATACAAAGAGGTTTGTCAAACTCTGTATTTGAAAGAGTGTGAGGGGAAGAAGGAAGTTTGATAAGAGTTTGGTGAAAGTGTGAAGAAAGGAGTAGAACGCTAACGCCTTATATAGACTATGTTGGCAAAAAGAACGGTTCATTTTTTAGTGTTGATTGGACTGCGTTTGGTATCCCCAAGAGAAGTTATGGCCTCCGCCGTTTCCCGCCTTGGAAGTTGAAGTGTAATCATGATTGAAAACTAATACACGCACGTCTCAAGTAGACGTTTTGAAAAAGGTGATGTCATCATTTAATGATGGTTACGGCTAAGGGAAGTGGAAACGTCAAGTCTAGGCTTGAGAGGCTACGAAGGGTAATCATGTCACGTGGGTGCATCGTTAAAATCATTATGATAATAAAATAATTTTGGCAATTGTTAGGAATTGCTAAAACGTTACTTATGACAATTGCAAAATCAGATGTATGGAAGATTGAAAGATAAAATTACATATGTATTCTGAAGGGAGTTCGATTACAAAATAAACTAAGTACGGAATACAAAAAATAGTACAAGGGCCAAAGTGGCTAATTAAAATCCTTGGGAAGATTATCTTTCATCTTCGAGTAGTGAGTTTCCCATAAGGACATATGGCGTTCGATTAATGCCCGCTGTCTTTTCAAGTATTCGATCTCTGGTGCTAGCTTTTGGGTCATCTCGAAGTGTCGGATCCCTAACTGCGCCACCTCAGTCAATTCTTTCTGATTGATTTGTTGGATTTCTACTTGACGAGATCGGGCATTCTTTATCTTCTCCTCGAGGAGTTCCATTTCTTGCTTCCAGGATTTGATATTCGTTTCATAATCTTCATATTCCTGCTGTTTCTTCGAACGTTCAAGCTTAAGAGCGTCAGCCTTTGTTGTTGCATCATTCGCAGCTTTCCAAGAAGAACTATGAGAAGTCACATTCGTTGTGAGTTGCTCGTCAATATTTCGTTTTCGAAGAAGATTAGATTGGAGTTGATCAATCAGAGAGCTCAGTAAAACAATCACTTCTGAGACTTCCTCTGAGACAAGAAGTAAGTCCACCTTCTTCAAAAGGTTGTTTAGACCATAACATTTGGTGGAATCTTTGCTTAGAGCTTCAACCAGGTTGGTTTCAAAGAACTTTTCTCTTATTTGACGAAGGAGATTAGGAATATCATCGTTGTCATTAGTACCCACCAGGGCATCAGAAGAAGTTCCAAGTCCAATGGGCGAAACGTTATCAACATTCATCATGGTCTTGAGGAAGCTTACGGGATCAGTTTTCTTGAGCTGCTCCAGCTCTGAAGGAGTAAGTATTGCGGAAGCCTGCTTCGAAGTAGTCTCAGGAGTGACTATAGTTCCGAAGGTTGAAGTTTCATGAAGACCAGGTGTAGGCTGTTTTAAAGTTTCCTCTGTAGCATCTTGCTCAGATATAGTATCTTCGCTGCCAGTTGGTTGTCCGGCTGCATTATCACTATTCGAACATTGAGGGTTCTCCTCCATGTTTTCATCTTGATGAATAGGTGGAGATTCATCATTTGAATGGCTTTCTTCAGCAGGCATAGTTGGAATGATAGTTGCAAGGGGCTGAGTGTCTTCGAGAACTGGAGAAAGCACAGGAGATTTGTGTCGAGAAACACCTGTGTTAAACAGTTAGAATTGATAAAAATGGAAGGTTGCAAGAAATTCATCTGTCATTCGAAAAGGCAGACATTTACCTCGAAGATTGTCAAGATCAATGTTTAAACTTGAAGTTTTGAGATCAGAAGTGGTTGTGCCAGCATCATCCTACATTTACAAGGTAAGATCTGAACTTAATCATTGGAATTAGAGTTTGAAAATGATTAAATTGGGAAATCCAAATACCTTGGTTGGAATGTTGTCTGGGCTTGAGTTATGACTCTCCATAATGGGGATAGTACTAGCAGCCTTCACGGGTGAGTCCTCAGAAGATACCTTGTCACTCGATGAAGTGAGCTTCGAAGTCCCAGATCCCTTTCCTTTGGCTGAAGGGGTGGCAGCTTTTTGTCTTTTCTTTATTGCTTGTCTAGTACGAGGAGGAGATTTATCTTCGTCATCTGAAGCCGCTGTTTGAGGAACTTTTCGCTTCGAAGACGCTGGGGGTTTCGAGCTCTGAAGTACATATTAAAACCAAGTGAGTAATATTCATTAAATTTCACAAGCTAAAATATAAGGTATCCATGTACCGTGGGTTTCTTGTCAGTGGCGACAGAATCACTCCCACTCGCCTTGGTATTCCTCGAAGTTCCAGAACCCTTCTGTACAGGGGCTTCCTTGATTTGTCTCTTTCGAGTAACCGGTGTGAACAAAATATAAATCAGTATTTCAATGAAAAAGGAAAAGTTAGTCGAAAGTGTTAGACGCTGGCCTGAGGATCTAGAGGGGGGGTGAATAGATCTCACAGAGTTTTTCGGAATTATTTCGAACTAAAGCGAAAGCGGTTCTGAATCGACTTGCGTCTATTCCGGACCGTTATTGCAAGGGTCGTATATGTGACAAAACCACAAGATAATTGAGATTAACGATGAAGTGATATGTTATCGAATCAATACGTTTCACAGCTGAAAATCAATTAACTTCTAAATTGACAAACTTTGGTTTGCAATGCAGTAATAATGGAATAAGCAAAAAGACAAACACTTGGTGATAATGTTCAAATTGATGATGATTCAAGATGTGGTGAATTGTGATGTTTATGCAGAACCTTAATTCACAATTTTAACACTTGAATCGTTAATCAATTTTGCAATTATGACCAAATATGAACAGAACGTAAATGAAAAGATAAAAGCGACAAGAACACGATATTTGTTCAGGCAGTTCGTCGATCGTCCTCGCTACGACTACGTCTGCTCCCAATTCCAAATTGAAATTGGGAAATCTTCCATTAATGTTGAAAGCAGTTTATACAAAGAAGAAAGCAAAGCGATAAACAATAAACCGAATTTGTCGATCCTTTGAATCTTCTTCCCCCTTAATCTTGAGCCAGATCAAGGTGATCCAAGAGCTTCACTTGATCCCTTTTCTGCAGTGTCTTGAATTGCCTTGAACCCTTGTTCTTCAATCATCACACTCAGATGGATCCTCGATGAAACCTCTTGATAAAAACCCCCAAGAAACACCTATCTTGGAGGACAAAACCCTCGGATTTTATTCACCAAAAACCCCACAAATCTTCACCCACTAGGAATCTTCAATTCCGTTCCATGGACGTTATCGAACTCGATCACTAACCCTCAACGCAAGAATGATTATGTGTAATTGTGTTGGAGATGATGAAGAACGAAGATGAGAAGACTTTGTGTATCTTTCAGTCGTTGGTGTTGATTTTAATAATTGAACCTTGGACAATATATATGAGAGCTTATCAGTTGGAGCAGAGAAAACCAGAAATTTTGGCATTTTTGATCAATTAGGTCAACCTCTTGTAGTGCTTAGGTAGACCTAGCAGAGGTGCATTAGTTTTGAATGATATTTGCTCCCAGTTAGGTCGACCTGTTAGGGAAGTAGGTCGACCAGAATTCTCTTCAAGTGCGTTTTTGGGACATTTCTTCAATTTAGGTCGACCTAGTTGATGTGTGGGTCGACCTAGCAGAAGTGTATGGAATTTTCTCCATTTTAGGTCGACCTGGGTTGACAGTAGGTCGACCTAACTGCTGCTTTTCTGCATTCTTCTTGTTTTGCTTGTGTTGAGTCGACCTATATGCATAGTAGGTCGACCTGCTCTGTCATTAGTGATCAATGCTTGCTTTTCTTTGAGTTCTTCTGCTTGTGCCTTGTTGCTTGTATGCTTGTTGAGTTTGCCATGAATCAAAAACATCTTTGGGAGTGTGATCTTGTATTCACATACTCCCCCTTTTTGATGATGGCAAACCGGTAGTAGAAGCTTTAGCAATAAGTGGTAAAAGCTCCCCCGTACACTCAGCTGAGCTCCCCCGTACACTCGACATCTATCTCCCCCTTTGACAACATCAAAAGAGGTACAACGAAACAGAAGAGGAGAGTAACGAGAGAAACATAGATAAAACCCGAGCATTCATAGTAGTATATAAGAGATAGGTAGTAAAAAAAAAACAGGTATAAAAGTCCATTCCAACAGACATAATATGCAAAAAAAACTGTGTACGTAAAGCATGTAGCAAATGATCATAATGATAGAGAAATTGAAATTTTGTAGCAGTAGGTCGACCTAATTTGGTGCTAGGTCGACCTAACAGACAAGCCATTAAAATGACGCAGATTAGGTCGACCTAAAAGAAGGGTAGGTCGACATAACTGGGCATTTTTGTTTGTAAGCTAAAAAATGACTTGTGTAGGTCGACTCAGAGGCAGAGTAGGTCGACCTAAATTCCCAAAATTTGTGAAAATCCGCTTTATGAGATGTGCTAATGTCTAGTTACTTGCTTGTATGTTTAGAATATGATATGCTATGATTAAAGACGAAACACATACATGAGCAAGAGATATATATGTATGAAGTCACTATAAGCATGTTAATTGATAGCATATTATAGTATCAATGATATTTTTGGAAGTGAACAACAATCATGTTACCGTCTTCTCAATGTGTAGGTGTCACCGTTTATGGAAGCCTTTAGTCAATGTGGAATGATGTCTGGCTTGATGAAGAACTACCTTTACACTAAGAGAAATGTTAGCTTGAGAATAATCAATATATAGATATAAAGTAAAGGAATAAATTTAAGAGAAACAAACGTAATTAGCCCAAATTAGAGATATCTAGTATCCCTAATTCCCTACGAATGTTGAAGTATTGCTCCGTTGCTAGAGGTTTGGTGAATATGTCAGCTAGTTGCTTCTTGCTCTCTACATGTTCAAATATAACGTCTCCTTTATCTACATGATCTCTTAGGAAGTGATGCCTTATTTCAATATGTTTGGTTCGTGAGTGTAGGACAAGATTCTTGCTCAAGTTTATGGCACTTGTGTTGTCGCACATGATAGGTATACGATCAAGCTTAATATCAAAGTCAAGAAGTTGTTGCTTGAGCCATAATATCTGCGCACAACAGCTTCCTGCAGCTACATATTCTGCCTCAGCAGTAGATAATGCAACCGATACTTGTTTCTTGCTATGCCAACTTATCAATGAATTTGAGAATAGATGACATGTTCCACTGGTGCTTTTTCTATCGGATTTGCAGCCAGCAAAATCTGAGTCGGAGAAACCTACCAAGTAGCAGTCATTTCCCTTTGGATACCATAGGCCATAGGTAGTAGTTCCACGTAAATAGCGCAGAATTCTTTTGACAGCCTTTTGGTGAGATTCTTTTGGACAAGATTGATATCTTGCACACATACACACACAAAACATAATGTCTGGTCTTGAGGCGGTAAGATACAATAGTGAACCTATCATACCTCGGTACAATTTTACATCAACCTCTTTACCTTTCTCATATTTGTCTAGGTTAGTATTTGTTGCCATAGGTGTGTTAATCTCCTTCGCTTCACTCATTCCAAATCTTTTGAGCAGCTCTGTACAGTATTTAGTTTGACTCACAAACGTTCCATGACTGAGTTGCTTGATTTGTAGACCAAGGAAGAAATTTAGCTCACCCATGAGACTCATCTCAAATTCGCTCTGCATAAGCTTAGAAAAATCTTTGACAAGTTTTGCATTAGTCGACCCAAATATAATATCATCTACATATACTTGAACTAAGAGAACATCTTTATCTTTTCTTTTAATAAAGAGAGTAGTGTCAACTTTACCCCTAGAGTACCCTTGGCTAAGAAGAAATTTACTCAATCGTTCGTACCAAGCCCGAGGGGCTTGTTTAAGACCGTATAGAGCACGTTTCAGCTTATAAACATGAGTTGGATACATGTAATTCTCAAAGCCGGGTGGCTGAGCAACATAGACCTCTTCATTTATGTAGCCATTTAGAAAGGCACTTTTAACATCCATTTGGAATAGTTTGAAGTCTTTTGAACAAGCATAGGCAAGTAAGAGGCGAATAGCTTCGAGACGTGCTACAGGAGCGTATGTCTCTTCATAATCAATACCTTCCTCTTGATTGTAACCTTGGGCAACTAATCTAGCTTTGTTTCTAGTAATAACGCCGTTTTCATCAAGTTTGTTACGAAAAACCCATCTAGTGTCGATTACTTGATGATCTCCCGGATGAGGGACTAAGTCCCAAACATCATTCCGTTTAAATTGGTTTAATTCTTCTTGCATGGCCATTAGCCAATGCTCATCAAGTAATGCGTCCTTAGCGTTTTTCGGCTTAACTTGTGAAACAAAAGCAAAATGATGACAGAAGTTACTTATCTTTGAGCGTGTTGTAACGCCTTTTGAGATGTCTCCTATTATGTTGTCAATTGGATGGTCTTTCACATTTGTCCAAGCCTTAGGAAGTTCTTCATTATTTGAGATGCTTTCCTTTTCATTTTCATCATGAGACTCATCTTTCTCTTTCTCAGCATCTTTCTTTACAATACTTTCATTCTCGTCTTCCTTATCTTTGACAATGTCTTCAGTGGATGGACCTGCACCATTAAACGAAAGACCTTTCTCGACATATTTTGTATAAGATTCATCAAAAGACACGTGTACTGACTCTTCTACTATAAGTAATCTCTTATTATATACCCGATATGCTTTGCTAGATTGTGAGTAACCAAGGAATATGCCCTCATCAGCTTTAGCATCGAATTTACCAAGATTATCCTTACCATTGTTCAAGACAAAACACTTGCAACCGAATACATGGAGATGAGATACATTTGGTTTTCTACCTTTTAGTAATTCATAGGGAGTTTTGTTCAGTATAGGACGTATTATTATCCTATTCAAAACATAACATGCGGTGCTAATCGCGTCAGCCCAGAAATACTTGGGTAGATTACCCTCATTCAGCATTGTTCTTGCCAGCTCCTCTAGAACCCGATTTTTACGTTCAACCACTCCGTTTTGTTGTGGTGTTCTAGGAGCTGAAAAGTTATGCTCAATTCCATGTTTATCACAGTATCTTTCAAAAAGATAGTTTTCAAACTCTCCACCGTGATCACTTCGAATTGCAACTATTTTGTTGTTCATTTTATTTTGACATAATCTTGCAAATTGTGTGAAAGCTGGAAAAGTTTGATCCTTACTAGGTAGAAAGATTGTCCAACAAAATCTAGAGTAATCATCGACAATGACAAAACCATAGGTGTTTCCACCTATGCTTTTTGTAACACCCCTTACTAACCCCGCGGCAATTTAAAACAATTATTCAGAGTACATGAAATAAGGGTGCCACAATTCATAATATATAAACATCATTCAGTCATGTCATGCATTCACTGAGGTAATCATCATAAATTAAAACGGTTCATGTTAACACAGCGGAAATTTATCAAAAACGGACTAAGTTTAACATCTTCAAAACTTATCCTTCAAAACATCAAAACATAACTAGAGTCATAATCGTAAACTCTAAACAATCGCGTCCCCAGTGTTACAACTATCAGAGCATGACACCTGACGCTACTAAAACACTGACTCATGAGCTAATCCTCACCGAGTCGAACAGCCGCTATCCTCAATCTGAAAATGACAACATGTAAGGGTGAGTCTCATCATAATTAACAAATGTTATAAGGTTATAAAGCCATAACACATCACAGTTGTATAATTCACCCAATTGTTTCATAAACAGACATTCACAACAAGCAAACCAAAATCAATACATCATTAATATTTACAACACTGGAATACATCCAATCATGTTATAAATTATGCATATGTATGAACTGACACTATGCATGTGGTACCAATCATCATCAAATGGGGATAACCCATGACCGATCCAACATCGTCCAAGATACGGCCCTGCCAGCACAGATTCCACACGATGGGAATCATGCCCTTCACTGATCCAACACACCCTTATGGATACAGTATCATCAATGAACATGAATGAATGTAACATATACAACATACTTATACCATCATCATCATCATCATCATCATCAACATCATCATCATCATGCAAGTATGTTCATATATATTCACATCATTCAATCACAATTCTATCATCATCATATAGAAAACATACACGTATTTGCACCAATCATCATACTCAACAAGAATAGCATACATGTATTTTCATCATTCTAAAAACCAATCAATCATCATCATATAGATTATCCTACAAGGTTCGTTTAGCTCAAAACGGCGCATCAAACGGACCAACGGTTAAAAAGTTATGCATCTTTGAACTTTGAAAATATCTCAAAACACCAACAGCACGCGGCGCCATCACCAGTTCGCGGCGCGCACTGAGCGTCCCAAAATTCATTGGCTCTCTGCCAAGCTGTTCGCGGCGCAAACATCCACACGCGGCGCGAAACGAGAAAAAAAGTTACGCCTTCACGGCGCGAACACAAGTACGCGGCGCGACCTGAGCGTATCACAACCTCCTGACATTCTGCCAACCTGTTCGCGGCGCCACCCTGTGCACGCGGAGCGAACCGGTAAATTCAGAAATCCCAACCTGCAGAAAACAGCATTCTATGCATTCCAAACACACCCAAACCATACCAGTACGAACCTAGAGAAATAGAATGCACAAACAACACAAAATACGTCTCATAATACACCAATTACACATCAATTGAGACCATAGCAACGCAGACATCATAGATTCAAACATAGAGATCAAACATCATACAATTGACTCAATCCCTAAACCTATCATATGACTCAATCGACCCGAATTCCACATCTATTCAGTATTATCAACCCCTAACCCGATAATAGATGATAATCAGATAAGTCCCCCCTTACCTTAGACAAATTCTTGATTCTTGGTCTCTCCCTCTACCGTTCTCCTTCACGTTCCTCGTTCCTCAGACTTTTGTTCTTTCACGTTCTTTCTTTCTTCCCAATTCCAATTATTTTATGAAAATAATAATAATATTAGTAAAGGGCCTTCCTATATCACACCTCCCCCTTTTACTATTTCTCACATGGCCCAAATGCCATAAACCATTATTTATTTATTATTTTTCACAAAATCCTTAATAATTCTAATTATTAATTCAATATTCTTGATTAAATTAATATTAAAATTATACGGGCGTTACAACTCTCCCCCACTAAAAGAGTTTTCGTCCTCGAAAACATACCTCAGGTAAAGAGCTCTGGATACGAATCCTTCATCTGGCTCTCTAGCTCCCAGGTAACATTTCCTTCAGCTGGTCCTCCCCAAGCTACTCTGACTAAAGCTATTTCCTTGCCCCGCAATTACTTCAGTCTTCTATCTTCAATCCCCACAGCTAACGTTTCAACCGTTAAGTTGTCTTTCACCTGTACATCATCCACTTGGATCACGTGGGACGGATCCGAAATGTATTTCCTCAATTGAGACACATGAAATACATCATGCAAGTTGGCAAGCATTGGCGGTAACGCAATACGATATGCCACTTCTCCCACTCTTTATGAAATTTGGAATGGTCCAATAAAACGCGGAGTCAACTTCTTTGACTTCAAAGCTCGACCAATACCCGTCATAGGAGTAACCTTCATAAACACATGATCTCCCTCTTGAAACTCAAGTGTCTTCCTCCTCTTATCATAATAACTCTTTTGACGACTCTGAGAAGCTTTCATCTTCTCTTGAATCATCTTAATCTTCTCCGTAGTCTGTTGTACAATTTCTGGTCCAATCACAGCACTCTCACCAGCTTCGTACCAACACAATGGAGTTCTACACCTCCTACCATACAATGCCTCAAACGGAGCCATACCTATACTCGAATGATAGCTGTTGTTGTAGGTAAATTCAATCAAAGGCAGATAACTATCCCAAGCACCTCCTTTTTCTAATACACAAGCACGTAACAAATCTTCTAACGACTGAATCGTTCTCTCAGTCTGTCCATCAGTCTGCGGATGATAAGCAGAACTCAGTCTCAGCTTAGTACCCAAAGCTTTCTGCAAACCTTCCCAGAACTTAGACGTAAATCTCGGATCTCTGTCTGACACGATACTCGAAGGAATACCATGCAGACTAACTATCTTCTCAATATATAATTGAGCCAGCTTCTCCATCGGATAATCCATTCTTACTGGTATGAAATGTGCAGACTTTGTCAATCTGTCCACCACAACCCAGATAGCTTCACAATTCTTGACAGTTCTCGGCAAACCCGAAACAAAATTCATCGATATGCTATCCCACTTCCACTCAGGAATAAACATCGGTTGCATAAATCCAGATGGCTTCTGATGTTCAACCTTTGACTTCTGACAAGTCAAACAAGAATACACAAACTCAGCAACTTCTTTCTTCATTCCAGGCCACCAAAATAGCTTTCTCAAATCATGATACATCTTGGTAGCACCAGGATGAATACTTAATCCACTACGGTGTCCTTCTTCTAAAATATTTCTTCGGAGTTCAGCAACATCCGGAAGACAAACTCTGTTTCCAAACCTCAGTATACCATTCTCGTCAACTCTGAATTCACCGCTCTTGCCTTGATTAATCAAAGTCATCTTGTCGACTAATTCGACATCAGCCTTTTGGCCCTCTCTGATCTCTTCAAGAATACCACTGGTCAGCTTCAGCATTCCCAACTTAACACTAGTAGGAGTACCTTCACATACCAAACTCGAGTCTCTGAATTGTTCAATCAAATCCAATTCTTTCACCATTAGCATAGACATATGCAAAGTCTTCCTACTTAAAGCATCAGCAACTACGTTTGCCTTACCCGGATGGTAATTCAAACTAAAATCATAGTCTTTAAGGAATTCCAACCACCTTCTCTGCCTCATATTCAGTTCCTTCTGGTCAAAGAGATATTTCAGACTCTTATGATCACTGAACACTTCAAATCTCGACCCATACAAATAATGTTGCCACAACTTCAAGACAAAAACCACCGCTGCCAACTCCAAATCATGAGTCGGATAATTCCTTTCATGCACTTTGAGTTGTCTCGACGCGTACGCGACCACTTGTTGGTTCTGCATCAATACTCCACCTAAACCTATCAGCGAAGCATCACAATAAACCACAAATGATTCTGTCGGATTCGGCAAAATCAAAATAGGAGCACTAGTCAACCTCTTCTTCAGCTCTTGGAATCCTTCCTTGAATTTTACATCCCAAATGAAAGCCTGACCCTTTCTGGTTAATTTAGTTAGCGGCAATGCTAACTTTGAAAATCCTTCAATGAACTTACTGTAGTAACCTGCAAGGCCAAGAAAACTACGAATCTCTGACACTGACTTCGGAGCTTCCCACTGAGACACAGCTTCTATCTTTGTAGGATCAACAGCAATACCATTCTTAGAAATCACATGTCCCAGAAAACCAACTTCCTCTAACCAGAATTCACACTTCGACAGTTTGGCAAAAAGTTGCTTCTCTTTCAACAGCTATAACACAGTTCTGAGATGTTCTGCATGTTCTTCCTTACTCTTAGAATATATTAGGATATCATCTATAAACACCACCACGAACTTATCGAGATAAGGATGAAATATCCTATTCATATACTCCATAAATACACCAGGTGCGTTAGTAACTCCAAACGGCATTACCGAATACTCGTCATGTCCATACCTTGTCCTGAAAGCGGTCTTCTGAATATCATCGTCTTTCACACGAATCTGGTGATACCCAGACCTCAGATCAATCTTACTAAACACACATGCTCCAACCAACTGATCCATCAAATCATCAATCCTCGGCAAGGGATACCGATTCTTGATAGTAACCTTGTTCAATTGTCTGTAATCCACACACAGCCTCATTGAACCCTCCTTCTTCTTCACTAGCAACACAGGTGCACCCCACGGAGAGACAATAGGACGAATGAATTTCTTCTCCAGCAATTCTTCCAACTGCTTCTTCAGTTCTGTCAGCTCAGACGGTGACATACGGTATGGTGCCATTGACACTGGGCTAGTTCCCGGAATTAAATCAATAGAAAACTCCACTTCTCTTTCCGGTGGTAATTCATTCACTTCTTCCGGAAACACTTCTGGGAATTCACACACCATAGGTAATTCGCTACTCGCCACTTTTTCTTTCACATTCATCAATGCGAACAACATAAACACTATTGCACCATCCTTGATAGCTTCACCCACTTGTCTAGTCGTCATCTCCAGATCATCAGAATGAACTTCTTCAGGAAAGATTACTGTCTTCCAAAAACAGTTGATGTGAACACGGTTAAATTCTAACCAGTTCATCCCCAGGATTACATCGAGTTGTTTCAATGGAAGGCACACTAAGTCCATCCCGAATTCCCTACCAAAAATATCAACCGGACAATTCAAGCATGCAGACGAAGTAGTTACTGACCCCGACGCTGGAGTATCAATAACCATACTTCCATTTATTTCAGATATTTCCAAATTCAACCTCTCAGCACAATCCAAAGAAATAAAAGAATGAGTTGCTCCAGTATCAATAATCGCAACTAAAGGTGTGCCATGAATAAAACACGTACCTTTAATTAGTCTATCCTCCGGAGTGGTTTCCGATCCAGACAAAGCAAAGACCTTCCCTCCAGCTTGGTTCTTCTTCGGTTTAGGACACTGTGGGCTAATGTGACCCTCCTCACCACAATTGTAACAAGTCACAATCTTCTTCTTACAATCAGCGGCAACATGCCCCACCTCTTCACACTTGAAGCACTTCTTCTGATTCAGCTTGCACTCATTCCTACGGTGCCCGACCTCACCACAGTTATAGCACCTGACAAAAGCACTGGAGTCTCCCCCACTAGGCTTCTTCCAACCACCAGTCTTTGGATTACCTCTACCATATGGCTTACCCTTATCCATAGGCTTCTTCCCTTTCCTGTCAACTAACTCGCGAGAGTGAGATGACTTCAGCTTGAGATTATCTTCCTCGAAGATCCTACTACAGTCCACCAAGTCTACAAATCTCCGGATTCTCTAATATCTGATACCCTGCTTAATCTCATCGCGGAGACCGTTCTCGAACTTGACGCACTTCGAGAATTCACTAGCTTCATCATTGTTGTAGTGGACGTAGTACTTTGCCAACTCAACGAACTTCGAAGCGTACTCTGGTACTGTCATGCTACCTTGAACTAGTTCCAGAAATTCAATTTCCTTTCGACCTCTTACGTCTTCAGGAAAGTACCTTCTCAAAAACTCTCTCTTGAACACAGCCCAAGAAATAGCCACACCATCAGCTTCCAGTTCAGTCCTGGTAGTCAGCCACCAGTCGTCAGCCTCTTCAGACAACATGTGAGTACCATACCTCACCTTCAGATCCTCAGCACAATCGATGACTCTGAAGATTCTCTCGATCTCCTTAAGCCACTTCTGAGCACCTTCAGGATCATGCGTGCCCTTGAACAATGGAGGATTGTTCCTCTGAAAACTGTTCAGCTGTCTGTCAGCACCGATCGCAGCTCCATTGGCATTTCCTCCCAGCACACCAGCAATCATGCCCAGAGCCTCAGCGATAGCATCATCGTTTCTTCCTCCTCTTCCAGCCATTGTTCTGCTTAAATCACAACCAATTTAATCAGAACAGAAGTATCGACAGTTAACTCTTACTAGTCGCATACACAGGAAAGCAAAACTGACACTAAGACTCTGGTCATAACGACCGACTATGCTCTGATACCACTATTGTAACACCCCTTACTAACCCCGCGGCAATTTAAAACAATTATTCAGAGTACATGAAATAAGGGTGCCACAATTCATAATATATAAACATCATTCAGTCATGTCATGCATTCACTGAGGTAATCATCATAAATTAAAACGGTCCATGTTAACACAGCGGAAACTTATCAAAAACGGACTAAGTTTAACATCTTCAAAACTTATCCTTCAAAACATCAAAACATAACTAGAGTCATAATCGTAAACTCTAAACAATCGCGTCCCCAGTGTTACAACTATCAGAGCATGACACCTGACGCTACTAAAACACTGACTCATGAGCTAATCCTCACCGAGTCGAACAGCCGCTATCCTCAATCTGAAAATGACAACATGTAAGGGTGAGTCTCATCATAATTAACAAATGTTATAAGGTTATAAAGCCATAACACATCACAGTTGTATCATTCACCCAATTGTTTCATAAACAGACATTCACAACAAGCAAACCAAAATCAATACATCATTAATATTTACAACACTGGAATACATCCAATCATGTTATAAATTATGCATATGTATGAACTGACACTATGCATGTGGTACCAATCATCATCAAATGGGGATAACCCATGACCGATCCAACATCGTCCAAGATACGGCCCTGCCAGCACAGATTCCACACGATGGGAATCATGCCCTTCACTGATCCAACACACCCTTATGGATACATTATCATCAATGAACATGAATGAATGCAACATATACAACATACTTATACCATCATCATCATCATCATCATCATCAACATCATCATCATCATGCAAGTATGTTCATATATATTCACATCATTCAATCACAATTCTATCATCATCATATAGAAAACATACACGAATTTGCACCAATCATCATACTCAACAAGAATAGCATACATGTATTTTCATCATTCTAAAAACCAATCAATCATCATCATATAGATTATCCTACAAGGTTCGTTTAGCTCAAAACGGCGCATCAAACGGACCAACGGTTAAAAAGTTATGCGTCTTTGAACTTTGAAAATATCTCAAAACACCAACAGCACGCGGCGCCATCACCAGTTCGCGGCGCGCACTGAGCGTCCCAAAATTCATTGGCTCTCTGCCAAGCTGTTCGCGGCGCAAACATCCACACGCGGCGCGAAACGAGAAAAAAAGTTACGCCTTCGCGGCGCGAACACAAGTACGCGGCGCGACCTGAGCGTATCACAACCTCCTGGCATTCTGCCCACCTGTTCGCGGCGCCACCCTGTGCACGCGGCGCGAACCGGTAAATTCAGAAACCCCAACCTGCAGAAAACAGCATTCTATGCATTCCAAACACACCCAAACCATACCAGTACGAACCTAGAGAAATAGAATGCACAAACAACACAAAATACGTCTCATAATACACCAATTACACATCAATTGAGACCATAGCAACGCAGACATCATTGATTCAAACATAGAGATCAAACATCATACAATTGACTCAATCCCTAAACCTATCATATGACTCAATCGACCTGAATTCCACATCTATTCAGTATTATCAACCCCTAACCCGATAATAGATGATAATCAGATAAGTCCCCCCTTACCTTAGACAAATTCTTGATTCTTGGTCTCTCCCTCTACCGTTCTCCTTCACGTTCCTCGTTCCTCAGACTTCTGTTCTTTCACGTTCTTTCTTTCTTCCCAATTCCAATTATTTTATGAAAATAATAATAATATTAGTAAAGGGCCTTCCTATATCACACCTCCCCCTTTTACTATTTCTCACATGGCCCAAATGCCATAAACCATTATTTATTTATTATTTTTCACAAAATCCTTAATAATTCTAATTATTAATTCAATATTCTTGATTAAATTAATATTAAAATTATACGGGCGTTACACTTTTAGTCCTTGAAGGGCCAAAGAGATCCATGTGAAGTATTTCAAGAGGGCGTGATGTTGAAACCACGTTCTTTGATTTAAAAGAGATTTTTGTTTGCTTTCCCTTTTGACAAGCATCACATAGATGATCTTTTGAAAACTTCATTTTAGGTAAGCCGATTACTAAATCTTTTGTGACAACTTTATTAAGTAAGTCAAAATTTATGTGGGCGAGACGTCTATGCCAAAGCCATGAGTCTTCGCCTAGAGCAATTAGACACTTGGTACTAGACTTAGATACCTCATCCAAGTTTAGCATGTAGATGTTGTTTACTCTTAAGCCCTTAAACATAATGTCTCTTTTCTTAGTATGTTCTATTGTGCAGCCAGAATTTGTAAACATTACTTTAAAATCTTTGTCACACAATTGACTTATACTTAAAAGATTATGTTTAAGGCCTTCTACTAGCAGCACATCAGTTATAGTCGTGGTAGAAGGGTTACCTACACTTCCTTTACCAAGTATGGCTCCCCGATTGTTATCTCCATAGGTGACATACCCCTTTTTCTTTGCTTGAAACTCAACAAAAAGAGATAGGTCTCCCGTCATGTGTCTTGAACATCCGCTATCAAGGAACCACAACCTTTCGGCAATGTCAAGACACTTTTCCTGCAAGATTAATTTAGAGAGGGAGGTCCCCAATTTTTATTGGGTCCTTGGTAGTGAGTACACAATTTGTTGCACTTAGGCAACCATTGAAATACTCCTTTAGGAACTAAAATTCTCCTAAATTTGCATTTTTCAATGGTATGACCCTTTTTGCAACAATAATGACAGGTAATATGATGAGAATATGCTGTTTTGCTAGTTGATACTTTTGGTACAAAAGTGTATTTACTATATAAAGGAGTATACGATCTTTTGAACTTATTTAGATCAACCGCAAAGGTCACTTTTGGTTGTAAAGCCTTGTCTAATTTGGCTTTTAGATCTCTTACTTCTTTTTGCCAAATGTGACATGTCTCACAACCAAACCATGATGTAGGATCTATTTCAACTTTATCCTTTTGAATGTCTAGCATAGATTGTTTTAAAGCTTCCATATCCTTTTCGGTTTTCTCAACTTTTGATTCAAGATATGAAAAGATTTTCTTATTTGAGGCCAAAAGTTTGAAAGCTTTAATTGCATCTCTATGTAATTCTTCAAGAGCAAGTTTTAGTTGAGAATGAGATACCTTATCTACGAGTTCAGGTTTAAGATGACTTACAGCTTTCTTTTTCTTGTGTTGATGAGCCATAAAACATAGGTTTGCTGATTCTTCTTCATCGCTTGATGAGCTTTCACTAGATGAATCACTTTTCCATGCTATGTAGGCTCTCTTAGATTTATTATGACCTTTGCTTTGGTTCTTCTCTTTTTCCTTCTTAAGGTATGGACAATCCGGTTTGTAGTGACCGGCTTTCCCACAATTAAAGCAAGGGCCTTTGATTTTTCCTTTGTTGTTGTCATCTTGTTTGAACTTGTTTGATTGCTTTCTATAGTTGATCAAGCCTTTGTCAGAATGTTTTGCTCCATTTTTCTTTAGATATTTGTTGTATCTTCGCACAAATAGTCCCATTTCCTCATCATCGGAGTCTTCGTCATCACTTGTATCACTATCCTCTAGCTCTTGTCTTGAGGTCTTGGAGCTTGAAGCCTTTAGAGCTATTGACTTCTTCTCTACCTCTTTCTCCATGTTCTTTTCTTTCTTTGCCCTTTTCTCATGCATGTCAAGGAATTTAAGGTGTTGTTCATGTTCCTCTAGTTTACCAAAGAGAGTGGTAATGTCTAAGGTGTTTAGATCATTTGCTTCCTTTATTGCTGTAACCTTGGGTTGCCATTCCCTGTTCAAACATCTTAAGATTTTGTTAGTAGCAACTGCATTGGAAACAGGTCTATCAAGAGAATTTAACCAATTTTTCAGGTGAACGAATCTCTTCTGCATGTTTTCGATGGATTCACCATCTTCCATGTGGAACAGTTCGAACTCTTGAGTTAACGTATTGATCCTAGCTAGTTTGACATCATCCGTTCCCTCGTGGGCAACTTGCAATGTGTCCCACATAGCTTTAGCGGATCTACAATGGGAAACGCGATAGTATTCATCAACTCCTAGAGCTGAGATTAGAATGTTTCTCGCTGTCCAATCGTATCCATATCTCTTTTCATCTTCAGCATCCCAAGTATTTTCTGGTTTTGGAACAACTGCACCAGCTGCATTTGTCATGGTGATCTGAAAGGGACCATTGACAATAGTTGTTCAGATGTTCCTATCAATTGCATTGATGTGGACACACATACAATCCTTCCAATAGCCATAGTTTTCACCGTTGAAAACTGGAGCTCTATTGTGAGCCCCTTTAGGTCCGGAAGCCATCTTTCCAATAAGTGTTTCACGTAGCACGGAATTAACCAGAGCTCTTGATGCCACTTGTTAGACGCTGGCCTGAGGATCTAGAGGGGGGGTGAATAGATCTCACAGAGTTTTTCGGAATTATTTCGAACTAAAGCGAAAGCGGTTCTGAATCGACTTGCGTCTATTCCGGACCGTTATTGCAAGGGTCGTATATGTGACAAAACCACAAGATAATTGAGATTAACGATGAAGTGATATGTTACCGAATCAATACGTTTCACAGCTGAAAATCAATTAACTTCTAAATTGACAAACTTTGGTTTGCAATGCAGTAATAATGGAATAAGCAAAAAGACAAACACTTGGTGATAATGTTCAAATTGATGATGATTCAAGATGTGGTGAATTGTGATGTTTATGCAGAACCTTAATTCACAATTTTAACACTTGAATCGTTAATCAATTTTGCAATTATGACCAAATATGAACAAAACGTAAATGAAAAGATAAAAGCGACAAGAACACGATATTTGTTCAGGCAGTTCGTCGATCGTCCTCGCTACGACTACGTCTGCCCCCAATTCCAAATTGAAATTGGGAAATCTTCCATTAATGTTGAAAGCAGTTTATACAAAGAAGAAAGCAAAGCGATAAACAATAAACCGAATTTGTCGATCCTTTGAATCTTCTTCCCCCTTAATCTTGAGCCAGATCAAGGTGATCCAAGAGCTTCACTTGATCCCTTTTCTGCAGTGTCTTGAATTGCCTTGAACCCTTGTTCTTCAATCTTCACACTCAGATGGATCCTCGATGAAACCTCTTGATAAAAACCCCCAAGAAACACCTATCTTGGAGGACAAAACCCTCGGATTTTATTCACCAAAAACCCCACAAATCTTCACCCACTAGGAATCTTCAATTCCGTTCCATGGAAGTTATCGAACTCGATCACTAACCCTCAACGCAAGAATGATATGTGTAATTGTGTTGGAGATGATGAAGAACGAAGATGAGAAGACTTTGTGTATCTTTCAGTCGTTGGTGTTGATTTCAATAATTGAACCTTGGACAATATATATGAGAGCTTATCAGTTGGAGCAGAGAAAACCAGAAATTTTGGCATTTTTGATCAATTAGGTCGACCTCTTGTAGTTCTTAGGTCGAACTAGCAGAGGTGCATTAGTTTTGAATGATATTTGCTCCCAGTTAGGTCGACCTGTTAGGGAAGTAGGTCGACCAGAATTCTCTTCAAGTGCGTTTTTGGGACATTTCTTCAATTTAGGTCGACCTAGTTGATATGTGGGTCGACCTAGCAGAAGTGTATGGAATTTTCTCCATTTTAGGTCGACCTGGGTTGACAGTATGTCGACCTAACTGCTGCTTTTCTGCATTCTTCTAGTTTTGCTTGTGTTGAGTCGACCTATATGCATAGTAGGTCGACCTTCTTTGTCATAAGTGATCAATGCTTGCTTTTCTTTGAGTTCTTCTGCTTGTGCCTTGTTGCTTGTATGCTTGTTGAGTTTGCCATGAATCAAAAACATCTTTGTGAGTGTGATCTTGTATTCACAGAAAGATTGTCTAAACCCCAACCTTCGGGTATTGGAGTCAAGACGCGAACGTGCTCAAGACCTATATGAAGATGTCCTTTGAAAGTATCCAAGGTATGCTTAGTCGGGACTACTCGTTCAACGCGTTTTTTAGATTCTTCCTGAAGAATTTTTATGAGATTCCCACACACAAACCAGTATGGAAAAGGAGGGCTTAAGGCCACCCCAAAATCAGCACTAGGAAGTGGAGGAAATTTTGGAGGATAAAGTTCGAAAGCCACTTTATAACGTAGTTCAGGTCGAACAGACGTAGGCAATTTCAACTTATCCAGTTTAGCAGAAAACTTTTCACGTAAAGTGACCGCAGCTTCACGAACGGTCCGACTAACGTCATCAGGCCTGTAGATAGTTTCAAAGAACTTTTGAAATGCTTGGATTTCTTTAATATGAGTCGAATAACAATTATGGAAATTCTCCTGCACATCAGCAAAAGCTTCAGTTAGTTCCCGAGTAAGGCTTTCAGCATCGAAGATTTGCGTAGAATAATATTCCGTCCACCATTGATGAAAATCTATGGTAGAGTAAAAAGCAGGTTCGAAATAAACGGGAGACAAAGTGGTGATGCCAACATATTTGGAGATTTTTGACTCATATTCATCTTCTGCCAGATGCGAAGTATGTAGACACATGTGATTCCTTTTGTCATACAAGCACTTTGGTTTGAGTTGAACCAACCCAAATTGTCTCGAAACCAGATTTGGTTGATAACAAAGGAGGCAGCAGTGACTTTTGGAAGATCGAAGTCGGTGATATAACAACTTTGGTGTGAGGAAGGCTTCCCAGATAGCCATGGATTCAGCTTGTTGATCAGCAGAAGTTGCTGGAAATGCTCGAGTAAACCATTCGGGACCCACCTTACGTTGTACGAATGGAGCCATCGAGGGAGTGAATTGATAACGTTTGGCAAACATCATTATGTATGCCAGGAAGGTTTCACGAAGTTTTCCAGTTTCTTCCTTTGGAGTTAGGTAAGCTAATCTGGTCCCTTCTACTGTTCGATTCTTTATAACTGCACTTTCTTCATCCACAACACCTTTATATGGGAGGTGAGCCTCAAAAGTGGCATTAAGCCATAGTTGCAACAACCAGAAAGGACCAGCAAAAAGAAGAGATCCTGTTTTGTAGTTCTTAACAAGGTCTGTTGCTTCACCAAGATTCTCATGGAGAAATCCTAGAATTAACTGGCTTAGGTTTAACTTTTTCCCAGCATTTAGTTGGTTGGCCATGCAAAGGTATCTCTTTGCTACTTGTATGGACCTAGAGCAAAAGACGCACCTCGAAAGCCAGAGTGCTAGAAATGCTATATGTTCTTCATCTGAGACGTCTGGGTTCGTTTCGTTGTGGTATTGTTGAATGAAGGCAGTATAGGTGACTGTTGCTTCAATAAAATTGATGGTGTCAGTATCCATGAAATTGGGGTCGAAGGTTTCCCCAGTTGGTCGAAGCCCTGTAATGGCAGCTACATCGAAGAGGGTAGGGGTAACCATTCCACATGGAAGGTGGAAAGTATTAGAGAAGCATCCCAGAAATAAACTGACGCTACTAACATGGTTTGGTTATATTCTAGGCCTGTTTTGGATAACTGGATTAGGTCATAAATCCCTAATTGTTTCCAGAAAGAAGCCTTTTGTTTTTCCACCTTCGCTAGCCAAGAGTAATACAGTTCAGGATCTTTTGCTAAAGGGATTGACCTAAAGACTTTCACAAAGTTGGTTACATAGTTTAACCTAATTTTCTCCAAAACCAAAGAAGTTTCAGTTGAGGTTTGTGTTGTGTTATCAGGATCAGCTAGGACTGAATGACCTTCTTCATCTATCTTAATTTTGCTAACTAAAGGTCTAGTCTTATAATAAGCAGGGAAGAATTTACTCAAAGAGGGGTTGTTTCCTCCTGGTAAAGGACCCATGAAAGCATGAGTTTTTTCAGAAAGTTCAAAAGGGATGATTACCTGAGAAGCGTAGATAGCGCGCGCCTCTACGTCATTTGGGTCTGGAATATGTGCTTGATTCTTTATCTGTGTAGGATTTTGAAGTTGCTGAATGGGTTGAAGAGCATTTGAAGAAGACGCCATGGGTGAATTTGATTTGAGGAATAGGTTAAACGAGGCCAAAGAGAATTTTTCTTTTCTGTGTTAAGGGCAAAGAAAATAGAAGTGGAAGTTATGTGAGGGTAGAAGTTCAAGTATTTAAAGGTTTAACGGAAACCTTTTCAAATCTTTTGGGTAAAAGTCAAAAGACACGCGGCAGGCGTTGATTTAATCCAACGGCGGTCAAATATTTATTAGCCTTATTCCTAGTATATAGGAGTAATAATCATGAAGTAATGCCAGAACGTGGGAACGTAAGTTCTGAGAGGACATCTTTGAAAATGACAAGACGTTTTGAAAGTGGAGTCATAAATGATTATGACGTTAGTCAGTTGTCTTGGAACTCTAAGAAGTGAGTAAAACGAAATCTCATCATGACAAGAAACGCCTATTTCTCTTGTTTTCGAAACAGGCATTTATTGGGGGCAATTTGTTAGCTGAAGATTTCTTTTAGAAAGAATATCCTTTGAAGAGTTACAATTCGAAGGAAGATGGTTACTGATGACCATTTCTGAGTTTAAAAATGGCTACTGATGGCCATGTTTCGGGAATGTTGGTTTGAGTTGGAGTAAAGATGGTTAAACTTGGAGCTAATTCGAAGAAGATTATCTTTAACGACTTAAATGTTTTTTTTGCGAAATACGTAAAGTACTGAAGCTCAACGTGTTTTCGTGGTATTCTCAATTCTGATCACGTTGCCACGTGTCGAAAGAGGATTCAGGCGGGAGGATTTGAATTTTGAAGTAGTTTGTGTAACTGCACAAAGACAGATGGCATCCCAGGGATTCCCGTGGGCAACGTGGCATCAGATTAGTGTAGGACCGTTAGGGTCGAATTTAGTATAAATAAGGGTCTTAATGTTAGGATTCCGGGTGTTCATTTTGTACAAATCACTCACAAACCACTCAAGTATCAAGTGTTTAGAGAACGAGTTCGCTGAGAAATGTACGTATGACACCAACACCAGTTTAATACATTTGTATTTTTCTTTATTCAAGCATCTTTTCATTATTACTGCTTTCGTTGACTTCCTGTTATTTATATTTCTGCACTTCTTTATTTCGTCTAACTTTCATTTCGAAGCACTTTATATTTCTGCATTTTTACATTCTTGCACGTTACATTCCTGCACTTTACATTTTTGCAGTTTATACGCTTTTATTTATATTTTTTCGTCGAAAGACATACTTATGTGTGTAACAAGTGTTGTTTTTTAAGTAAAACATTCACATGATCATATCATAAACAAGTTTTCTCGAAGCCAGAACAAACAAGCATGAATCAAATCATATCGAAAGACAATTGTTTGACTATGTCCTAGGATCAATCTAGTCGATCCTGCGAGTAACCAAAGTATACTTTATAGTTTGGAGGACTAGCGGTTGTTTACCAAAAATCACCGTAAACAATAGGTCGCAAGGTTTTTTGTAATAGTTTAGTTTTTTTATTTTCGCGCTCAATTCTTCACTATTGTTGTAACTTCCCCAAAGCCATGTATTAGCATAGGTTTATATTTCTGCCTTTTATTTTCTGCCTTCTCGGGTTTTTTTGGCTTTGTAATTCCCCCTCCCCGAAGCCTTGTAATAGCGTAGGTTTTATTTTCTACTTTTAATTTCCTGCTGCTATTAACTGTGATATTAACTGCTTAGATGTATGGATAATAGGATTCTTTGGCAAGACTAAAAATAACATAGAATAACCCTAATTTTCAGGATTAAAATAAATCAATCACCTTGCTTCACACACTCACCTTTAGGGTAACTCCTCTTATGCTGCCTTTCGATTAAATAGTCAAGTCCCTCAGATGTAGGGATACCTTAGCCTGTTGCCTTCGATTCAAAAATCATCATAAAGATCATAGTCCCTTCGATGTTGCCTACGATAAATGATCTTGATGATAGTCCCTTTCGATTGCCAAGGTATCTTTACTTGTTGCCTTAATGACTATTCTCATCAACTCATAGGACTTCCTACCCTCCTTATGGTATGGATAGTCCTATGGAAAAACGATGACCCTTCGATGACCCGCACATCCAATGAAAAGACTTCCCACTAACTAATGTTGTGGATAGTCTCTTTCCCTTAATGAGAGGAAAAGAGAAAAATAGACCTTACAAACTTAGGGTATGTTACTCTTAATTGCTTGCTCAAATCAAAGTTTCAAATTACTTCATACACCTCTTTTCAAAAAAATTTCAAAGGGCTACACTTTACTTACAAAGTTAAAGTCCTTTTCCAAACTGTTTTTCTAAACACACACGACACTCTTCAAACAATTCAAACAAAAACAAGTGAGTTAAGCAATTAAGAGACCATGGATAACCATGGATGCAAAGGGTGCTTGTCATACCCCAAAATTTGCCCACCACACATACTCAAGCTCATTTGAATATTCAAGGCTCAAGGGTTAATCTAAGGCATTCTCCTGATCAAAGGGTCCTCAAGTTAGGGTTTTGGATTTTGCCAAGGAGAAAGGATGTATCAAGGGCTCCAATGGGTTTCATATGGTTTATTAGGTTTCAAACTATCTCCATGTCAAAAATCAAGCTTCAATTCCAAGAATTGCTCATTCAATTGCTCAGATGATCAACAGTCGACTAGGTTGACATAAAAGTCAATTGTGGTCAAAGTACAGTCAAAACTCCTAATTTTTGGTCAACATCAATATTTTTATGTTATATTCATCATTTTATCAAAGGCTGATCATGATTCATCAAGGAGAGATCAGAAATCAACAAAACTCATAGTTTCTAAATTAGGGTTTTATAGGAAAAAGTTAACTCAATTTTGACTGGCCGTAACTTTCACATGGAGTATCAGAAATTTCCCATCCAAAGCTCATTTTGAAGGAAATTGAATCATCTACAACTTTGTCTTCCAGATGCCAAGTCTAAAAATGTTTCATTTGAGAGATATGGATCAAACGATTATAGGTCCTTTTTGAAAGTCAACCAAAAGCAGTTTTTTGTCAAAGCCCATATCATCAAGATAAAATATTCAAATGGAAAAATGTTTCCAAAGTGGATTGTAGAGGACATCTTGAGGTTTCCAAAAAGTCCTAGAACTCATCCATATCTTAAAATTTAAGGAGATATGCCTTGTCAAAGTTGGACAATTTTAAGAGGAAAAATGTGAAATAAATGGCTCCAAAATGAATCTTTTTGCAAAGGGACCCAATATTTTTTGGCCCAAGCTTGATCCCCAAGGTATCCAAGGCCCCAAACATGATTGCCACGAATTTTTGATTTTTATTTGATTTTTTTATGAATTATTAGTCAATTAAAAGTGATAAATAATTCATATAAATTATAGAAAATCAAATATTTGGTTAGAGATACTATAGGAATCAAATCCAATCATCATTTATGTCATATTTTCAATTCAAATTCGTGCATATGGTAATTGGAAGAGATTGAAGCAATTTGGTCAAATTTAGAAAGATTGAAAAATCATATTTCAATCAAATCTCCAATCCTTGATCCAAGAAGATTTAAGCCAAACTTGTTAACCTAATTCCATCTATTATAAGTACCTAAGATATTTAGATGAAAAGGGGGGGAATTGATAAGGATTTGGCCGCATCAAAAACCCTATTCTTATAACAAAAATCGTGAGAAAAAATGGGAGTGGCAACCAAAGATTCAGATCAATTCAAGGTGTTTGAAGGATTGGACAAGCTCCCTGAGTGTCCTCTGAAGCTATTTAGACACTCCTCAAGCCAATTCGCGTTAAAATTCACGGCCAAAGGACTCACGGTTTGCACCCTTTCAAACTTTTTCGATTACATTGATTCATGCACATTTAACATAAACCAATTGCATATTTGTGTTCACAATGATGTATGGAAGCTTTCTGGATGGTTTGATTTGAGTTTAAGTGCAGGTATCAAAATCCACCATTACTAGGGTTTTAGAAATCGAATTTAGGGATTCTCGAAATAGGCAAAATTAGACTGAATAGGGAGCGCCATCATGCTCAGGAGATACAAAGGGATCGATCCATGGCCTTAACTATGATTTATATTGTGTGTATAGTGTTTATGTGTTTACAGGTGTTGTAGCGATGGTAGGAAACCGTGGGTATAGGCTTTTGCTACGCTTTGTCTGTTGGTAAAGGTTTTAGCTACGGTTGCAAGGAAGAAGATGATGCGTGGCGTCACCTGATTGGCCAGATTCAAACAAAACGCGCGCGTCCTCACTTGAAGGTCTGGACGGATTCGGTGTACTCTCGTCCACGCGCACTTGATGCTCCTCCCACGTTCCAGCCATCCGATCAAGCTCTCATTAGATCCAACGCTCCAGGAAGCGCAGACGCACCATGGTCTCTCAAGGAAGCGCCGCACCAGATCGTCGCCAGGTTTTTCTTTATTTTTTTATATATTTTGTTTTATTTTGTTTAGTTTCATAAAAAACCTTTTATTTCTTATATTATATATTTTTTTTCTTTTCAATTCAACTTTTTCCTTTTTTTTTCTTCCACAAAAAATAATAAATTTTTTTTATATATTAATTTAATTTAGATATTTAGTTTAATTAATAATTAGGTTAATTCAGTTTTAATTAATCAGATAATTAGATAATTTAGTAAATTAATTTAAATTAGGTTAATTAATTAGATAATTAGCTTAGGTTAATTTTGTTTAATTAGGTAATTAACTTAGACAATTAGAATTAACTGAATTAATTAGGTTAAATAATTAAAATTAATTTAGGATAAATAATCGGGGTTAATTTAATCAGAATTAGTCGAATTAAAATTAATTAGGTTAAAAACCAATAATTAATTTTTAGGGTTTGTCTAGCCTCGATTATTTTAGAAACCCTAGTAGCCATAGGGGTTTTAGGTAGGAATCGTCCATTAACTGTGGGTCTAGGTTTCCTGCCCTTAAACATTTTTAGCCATTAATTTGTTTTTAAATTGTTTTTTTCTATTAACCTTGCTCGCTGACCTTGATTTATTGCCTGCCAATTGTTTTTGCCTCTTTATTGCTTAATTGCCTTGCAGGGTTATAATATTATTTTCTTGTGGTTTGCCCACGAATTTATTTTTTGCCTTATCATTGCAGGGTATCATCTACTTAATTATTTCTTGTGGTTTGCCCACAAATTATTTTTGCCTTATTATGTAACTGCTCACAGGTTGTAATAGTTAATTAGGGTTTCTATTTTTCTGCCTTATACTGCGTGGTTAGTAATCCTAGGGAGTGCAAGCCTTGAATTAACCTAGAATAATTAATTACAAGATAAAATAACTGAATTTAATCACGTGATTGTGCCACACACACACACCTTTAGGGTAACCTCTCTTGTTGCCTGTTGCCTTATTATTTGTTGCCTTGTTGCCTTATTATTATTATTATAATAGCCAAGTCCCTCGATTCCGAGGATACCTAAAGAAAATGTTGTCCTCAGTTCTGTGAATACAAGATTACACTCAAAGATGTTTTTGATTCATGGCAAACTCAAATAAGCATTCAAACAACAAGACTGAAGCAGAAAACTTAAAGAAAAGCAAGCATTGATCACTCATAAGTCAACCCATTATGTGTATGTGTTTATAGGTTGCCTCAACACAAGCAAAACAAGAAGAATGCAGAAAAACAGCAGTTAGGTCGACCTACCATCAACCCAGGTCGACCTAAAATGGAGAAAAACTCATATGTCCCTGCTAGGTCGACTCACACATCATTTAGGTCGACCTAAATTGATGAATTCTACATACCAGCCTGTTAGGTCGACCTACACATCAACTAGGTCGACCTAATCTGTGAAAATGTCCCTAGAATGCATCAGAAGAGGATTCTGGTCGACCTACTCCTTCAACAGGTCGACCTAACTGGGAGCAAAATTCTGCAAGCTCTGTTAGGTCGACCTAAGCACTACAAGTGGTCGACCTAACTGATCAAGAAAGTTCAAAAATCAGTTTTTCTTGTTTCTAACTGTTATGCAATCATATATATTGTACAAGGGTAATTATTCAAGCAACACCAACGACTGAAAGATACACAAACGCTTCTCATCTTCGTTCTTCATCATCTCCAACACAATTACACATAATCATTCTTGCGTTGCGGGTTAGTGATGAGTTCGATAACGTCCATGGAACGGAATTGAAGATTCCTAGTGGGTGAAGGTTTGTGGGGTTTGTTGGTGAATAAAATCTGCGGGTTTTGTCCTCCACGACGGGTGGTTCTTGGGGGTTTTTATCAAGAGGCGTTCATTGAGGATTCGGCTGAGTGTAACGATTGAGGAACGGGGAGTTCAAGGAATCAAGACACTGCAGAAGGGAATCAAAGTGAAGCTCTTGGATAACCTTGATCTGGCTCAAGATTAAGGGGGAAGAAGATTCAAAGGATCGACATAATTGGTTTATCGTTTATCGCTTTGTTATCTTCTTTGTATATACTACTTTCAACATTAATGAAAGATTACCCAATTTCAATTTGGAATTGGGGGCAGACGTAGTCGTAGCGAGGACGATCGACGAACTGCCTAAACAAATATCGTGTTCTTGTCGCTTTTACTTTCTCTTTTACTTTCTGTTCATAATTGGTTATAAGTGCAAAATTGATCAACGATTCAAGTGTTAAAATTGTGAATTAAAGTTCTGCACAAACATCACAATTCACCACAACTTGAATCACTATCAATTTGAACCTATCACCAAGTGTTTGTGTTTTTGCTTAATTCAATCTTACTGCATTGCAAATCAAAGTTGTCAATCTAGAAGTTAATTGGATTTCAGTTGTTAAACGTATTGGTTAGCTATCATATTACTTCACCATTAATTCCACTTACTCTTTGGTTTTGAAACACATACGACCTTTGCAATAGCGGTCCAGAATAGACGCAAGTCGATTCAGAACCGCTTTCGCTCGAGTCTGTAGAAAAATCTGTAAAAACTTAGTGAGATCTATTCACCCCCCCTCTAGATCTATAGGCCAGCGTCTAACAAGTGGCATCAAGAGCTCTGGTTTATTCCGTGCAGCGTGAAACACTTATTGGAAAGATGGCTTCTGGACCTAAAGGGGCTCATAATAGAGCTCCAGTTTTCAACGGAGAAAACTACGGCTATTGGAAGGATTGTATGTGTGTCCATATCAATGCAATTGATAGGAACATCTGGACAGCTATTGTCAATGGTCCATTTCAGATCACTATGACAAATGCAGCTGGTGCAGTTGTTCCAAAACCAGAAGATACTTGGAATGCTGAAGATGAAAAGAAATATGCATACGATTGGAAAGCGAGAAACATTCTAATCTCAGCTCTAGGAGTTGATGAATACTATCGCGTTTCCCATTGTAGATCAGCTAGAGCTATGTGGGACACATTGCAAGTTGCCCACGAGGGAACGGATGATGTCAAACTAGCTAGGATCAATACGTTAACTCAAGAGTTCGAACTTTTCCACATGGAAGATGGTGAAACCATCGAAAGCATGCAGAAAAGATTCGTTCACCTGAAAAATCGATTAAATTCTCTTGATAGACCTGTTTCCAATGCAGTTGCTACTAACAAAATCTTAAGGTGTTTGAACAGGGAATGGCAGCCCAAAGTTACAGCAATTAAGGAAGCAAATGATCTCAACACTTTAGACATTACCACTCTCTTTGGTAAACTAGAGGAACATGAACAGCATCTTAAATGCCTTGACATGCATGAGAAGAGGACAAAGAAAGAAAAGAACATGGAGAAAGAGGTAGAGAAGAAGTCAATAGCTCTAAAAGCTTCGAGCTCCAAGACCTCAAAACGAGAGCCAAAGGATAGTGACACAAGTGATGACGAAGACTCCGATGATGAGGAAATGGGACTGTTTGTGCGAAGATACAACAAATATCTAAAGAAAAATGGAGCAAAACATTCCGACAAAGGATTGATCAACTATAGAAAGCAATCAAACATGTTCAAACAAGATGACGACAACAAAGGAAAGATCAAAGGTCTTTGCTTCAATTGTGGGAAAGCCGGTCACTACAAACCGGATTGTCCATACCTTAAGAAAGAAAAGGAGAAGAACCAAAGCAAAGGTCATAACAAATCTAAAAGAGCTTACATAGCATGGGAAAGTGATTCATCTAGTGAAAGCTCGTCAAGCGATGAAGAAGAATCAGCAAACCTATGTTTCATGGCTCATCAAAACAAGAAAAAGAAAGCTGAAAAGTGTCTTGACATTGCCGAAAGGTTGGGGTTCCTTGATAGCGGATGTTCAAGACACATGACTAGAGACCTATCTCTTTTCGTTGAGTTTCAAGCAAAGAAAAAGGGGTATGTCACCTATGGAGATAACAATCGTGGAGCCATACTTGGTAAAGGAAGTGTTGGTAACCCTTCTACCACTACTATAACTGATGTGCTGCTAGTAGAAGGTCTTAAACATAATCTTTTAAGTATAAGTCAATTGTGCGACAAAGATTTTAAAGTAATGTTTACAAATTCTGGATGCACAATAGAACATACTAAGAAAAGAGACATTATGTTTAAGGGCTTAAGAGTAAACAACATCTACATGCTAAACTTGGATGAGGTATCTAAGTCTAGTACCAAATGTCTAGTTGCTCTAGGCGATGACTCATGGCTTTGGCATAGACGTCTCGCCCACATAAATTTTGACTTACTAAATAAAGTTGTCTCAAAAGATTTAGTAATCGGCTTACCCAAAATGAAGTTTTCAAAAGATCATCTATGTGATGCTTGTCAAAAGGGAAAGCAAACAAAAATCTCTTTTAAATCAAAGAACGTGGTTTCAACATCACGCCCTCTTGAACTACTTCACATGGATCTCTTTGGCCCTTCAAGGACTAAAAGCATAGGTGGAAACACCTATGGTTTTGTCATTGTCGATGATTACTCGAGATTTTGTTGGACAATCTTTTTACCTAGTAAGGATCAAACTTTTTCAGCCTTTACTCAATTTGCAAGATTATGTCAAAACAAAATGAACAACAAAATAGTTGCAATTCGAAGTGATCACGGTGGAGAATTTGAAAACATTCTTTTTGAAAAATACTGTGATAAACATGGAATTGAGCATAACTTTTCAGCTCCTAGAACACCTCAACAAAACGGAGTAGTTGAACGTAAAAATCGAGTTCTAGAGGAGCTGGCAAGAACAATGCTGAATGAGGGTAATCTACCAAAGTATTTCTGGGCTGACGCGATTAGTACAGCATGTTATGTTTTGAATAGGATAACAATACGTCCTATACTGAACAAAACTCCCTATGAATTACTAAAGGGTAGAAAACCAAATGTATCTCATCTCCATGTATTCGGTTGCAAGTGTTTTGTTTTGAACAATGGTAAGGATAATCTTGGCAAATTCGATGCTAAAGCTGATGAGGGCATATTCCTTGGTTACTCACAATCTAGCAAAGCATATCGAATATATAATAAGAGATTACTTATAGTAGAAGAGTCAGTACACGTTTCTTTTGATGAATCTTATGCAAAATATGTCGAGAAAGGTCTTTCATTTAATGGTGCAGGCCCATCCACTGAAGACATTGTAAAGGATAAGGAAGATGAGGATGAAAGTATTGTAAAGAAAGATGCTGAGAGAGAGAAATATGAGTCTCACAATGAAAATGAAAAAGAAAGCATCTCAAACAATGAAGAACTTCCCAAGGCCTGGACAAACGTGAAAGACCATCCAATTGACAATATAATAGGAGACATCTCAAGGGGCGTTACAACACGCTCAAAGATAAGTAACTTCTGCCATCATTTTGCTTTTGTTTCACAAGTTGAGCCGAAAAACGCAAAGGACGCATTACTTGATGAGCATTGGCTAATGGCCATGCAAGAAGAATTAAACCAATTTAAACGGAATGATGTTTGGGACTTAGTCCCTCATCCGGGAGATCATCAAGTAATAGGCACTAGATGGGTTTTTCGTAACAAACTTGATGAAAACGGTGTTATTACTAGAAACAAAGCTAGATTAGTTGCTCAAGGTTACAATCAAGAGGAAGGTATTGATTATGAAGAGACATACGCTCCTGTAGCACGTCTCGAAGCTATTCGCCTTTTACCTGCTTATGCTTGTTCTAAAGACTTCAAACTATTCCAAATGGATGTTAAGAGTGCCTTTCTAAATGGCTATATAAATGAAGAAGTCTATGTTGCTCAGCCACCCGGCTTTGAGAATTACATGTATCCAACTCATGTTTATAAGCTGAAACGTGCTCTATACGGTCTTAAACAAGCCCCTCGGGCTTGGTACGAACGTTTGAGCAAATTTCTCCTTAGTCAAGGGTACTCTAGGGGTAAAGTTGATACTACTCTCTTTATTAAAAGAAAAGATATGGATATTCTCTTAGTCCAAATTTATGTAGATGATATTATATTTGGGTCCACTAATGCAAAACTTGTCAAAGACTTTTCTAAGCTTATGCAGAGTGAATTTGAGATGAGTCTCATGGGTGAGCTAAATTTCTTCCTTGGCCTACAAATCAAGCAACTCAGTCATGGAACGTTTGTGAATCAAACTAAATATTGTACGGAGCTGCTCAAAAGATTTGGAATGAGTGAAGCAAAGGAAATTGACACACCTATGGCAACAAATACAAATCTAGACAAAGATGAGAAAGGTAAAGAGGTTGACGTGAAATTATACCGAGGTATGATAGGTTCACTATTGTACCTTACTGCCTCAAGACCAGACATTATGTTTAGTGTGTGTATGTGTGCAAGATATCAATCTTGTCCAAAAGAATCTCACTTGAAAGCTGTCAAAAGAATTCTGCGATACTTACGTGGAACTACTACATATGGCCTATGGTATCCAAAAGGAAATGAGTGTCATTTGGTAGGATTCTCCGATTCAGATTTTGCTGGCTGCAAATCCGATAGAAAAAGCACTAGTGGAACGTGTCATCTATTCTCAAACTCATTAATAAGTTGGCATAGTAAGAAACAAGTATCGGTTGCATTATCCACTGCTGAGGCAGAATATGTAGCTGCTGGAAGCTGCTGTGCACAAATATTATGGCTCAAGCAACAACTTCTTGACTTTGGTATTAAGCTTGATCACATACCTATCATATGCGACAACACAAGCGCCATAAACTTGAGTAAAAATCCTGTCTTACACTCACGTACCAAACACATTGAAATAAGGCATCACTTTCTACGAGATCATGTAGAGAAAGGAGACGTTACTTTTGAACATGTAGAAAGCAAGAAGCAACTAGCTGACATCTTCACCAAACCGCTAGCAACGGAGCAATATTTCAACATTCGTAGGGAATTAGGGATACTCGATATCTCTAATTTGGGCTAATTACGTTTGTTTTCTCTTAATATTATTTCTTTACTTTATGTATATATCTATTTGTCTTGCTAACATTTTTTTAGCATAAAGGTAGTTCATCATCAAGCCAGGCGTCATATTGAAAAAGCGGTAACGTAATTGTTGTTCACTTCCAAAAATATTATTGATACTATAATATGCTATCAATTAACATGCTTATAGTGACCTCATGCATAAAAACTGCTCCTGCTCACATATGTGTCTCATTCTACCATTAACTACCTTTTACCTACTATACTATACATGCTAGCATTATTATCTATGGTTCTCTTGTTACTCTTCTATTCTCATGTTTTCTCTTTTTGATGTTGACAAAGGGGGAGATAGATGCTGGATGTACGGGGGAGCTTTGTTGAGAGATTGCCCTGTTGAGAGATAGATGCTGGATGTACGGGGGAGCTCTGCTGAGTCTTTATCATTTACTACCAGAGCTTAGTCGAATGGTTTGCCATCATCAAAAAGGGGGAGTATGTGAATACAAGATTACACTCAAAGATGTTTTTGATTCATGGCAAACTCAAATAAGCATTCAAACAACAAGACTGAAGCAGAAAACTTAAAGAAAAGCAAGCATTGATCACTCATAAGTCAACCCATTATGTGTATGTGTTTATAGGTTGCCTCAACACAAGCAAAACAAGAAGAATGCAGAAAAACAGCAGTTAGGTCGACCTACCATCAACCCAGGTCGACCTAAAATGGAGAAAAACTCATATGTCCCTGCTAGGTCGACTCACACATCATTTAGGTCGACCTAAATTGATGAATTCTACATACCAGCCTGTTAGGTCGACCTACACATCAACTAGGTCGACCTAATCTGTGAAAATGTCCCCAGAATGCATCAGAAGAGGATTCTGGTCGACCTACTCCTTCAACAGGTCGACCTAACTGGGAGCAAAATTCTGCAAGCTCTGTTAGGTCGACCTAAGCACTACAAGTGGTCGACCTAACTGATCAAGAAAGTTCAAAAATCAGTTTTTCTTGTTTCTAACTGTTATGCAATCATATATATTGTACAAGGGTAATTATTCAAGCAACACCAACGACTGAAAGATACACAAACGCTTCTCATCTTCGTTCTTCATCATCTCCAACACAATTACACATAATCATTCTTGCGTTGCGGGTTAGTGATGAGTTCGATAACGTCCATGGAACGGAATTGAAGATTCCTAGTGGGTGAAGGTTTGTGGGGTTTGTTGGTGAATAAAATCTGCGGGTTTTGTCCTCCACGACGGGTGGTTCTTGGGGGTTTTTATCAAGAGGCGTTCATTGAGGATTCGGCTGAGTGTAACGATTGAGGAACGGGGAGTTCAAGGAATCAAGACACTGCAGAAGGGAATCAAAGTGAAGCTCTTGGATAACCTTGATCTGGCTCAAGATTAAGGGGGAAGAAGATTCAAAGGATCGACATAATTGGTTTATCGTTTATCGCTTTGTTATCTTCTTTGTATATACTACTTTCAACATTAATGAAAGATTACCCAATTTCAATTTGGAATTGGGGGCAGACGTAGTCGTAGCGAGGACGATCGACGAACTGCCTAAACAAATATCGTGTTCTTGTCGCTTTTACTTTCTCTTTTACTTTCTGTTCATAATTGGTTATAAGTGCAAAATTGATCAACGATTCAAGTGTTAAAATTGTGAATTAAAGTTCTGCACAAACATCACAATTCACCACAACTTGAATCACTATCAATTTGAACCTATCACCAAGTGTTTGTGTTTTTGCTTAATCCAATCTTACTGCATTGCAAATCAAAGTTGTCAATCTAGAAGTTAATTGGATTTCAGTTGTTAAACGTATTGGTTAGCTATCATATTACTTCACCATTAATTCCACTTACTCTTTGGTTTTGAAACACATACGACCTTTGCAATAGCGGTCCAGAGTAGACGCAAGTCGATTCAGAACCGCTTTCGCTCGAGTCTGTAGAAAAATCTGTAAAAACTTAGTGAGATCTATTCACCCCCCCCCCCCCTCTAGATCTATAGGCCAGCGTCTAACAAGTTCATTCATCATCAATTCTGTCCCTCGATGTTGCTCGGTAAATGATGATTTGTCCCAATTACTAAGGTATCCTCGCCTGTTGCCTAAAGATTAAATGACTGTTATATCCTTCCCTTAGACTGTCTGCCCTCTTTATGGCAGGGACAGTTTTATGGCGAACGATTAGCCTCGATGACCCTTTTCAAATCCAATGAAAGGACTACTTGCCCACTTTATGGTATGGATAGCCCTTTCCCATTAAAGTCTAAAAGAACAAAAATTTTTAACTTAAGGGTAATTTTTTTTAATTGCTTGCTCCATTCAAATTCAAATTTCAAATGCTTTTCCCACTTCTTTTCAAATCAAATTCCAAAAGACTATGCTTATTTACAAGCTAAAGTCCTTAAACAAAATTCTTTTTCCACACTTCAAACATTTTTGAAAACAAAGTGAGCTAAGCAATTAAGAGCCCATGGATAACCATGGATACAAAGGGTGCTTTAAACCTTCCCTTTGTATAACCTACCCCCCGAACTCAAAATATTTTTAAAGGTCTTTTCCTGTTCTTTTAGCCTTTCTGTATATTGGATAAAATAAAAATCGGTGGCGAATCTTGCTATCCGCAACATTTCTTTAAAGTCAGTTCTCCCACCGTATTACAGTGCTTACACCTCCCCTTTGTATAACCTACCCCCCGAACTCAAGTCTTTTTAAAAGGTCTTTCCTGTTCTTTTTGTCTTTCCTAATTGGATAAAATAAAAGTCGGTGGCGACTCTTGCTATCCGCAACATTGAAAAAGTCAGTTCTCCCACCGTATTATAGTTTGCTTCATGTTAAAGCAATGTGAAAATTATAGTTCCAAGAGCTTAGCATGCATGCTTTGTGAACATTAGGGAGGCTCTTCTAAGTTGTAGGAGGTTGCTTGTTACTTTAATATTGGAGTGTGATTAGAACAAACATTGTAGGGGCTCAAGATCAAAGTTGTTGTGATTAAAGCCTCTTTTTAGAAATGGAAGTGCCATCTTTATGCCAAAAATGGAATAATCTTATGAACAAAAGCTTGATCACTTGGATAATGGCTCAAAAGTTTGTGTAATCTTCTGATTAGAGTGAGATTTGTAGGTAATGTGGTGTGTAATCAAGAGATATGCATATTTGGTTCAAAATTTGTTCAAGTTCATGTCTTGAAAATGACCTACAATTTAAGTTTGAGACCTCAACTTCATCTCTTCGAATCTTGCAGCTCAAGTATGCTATGAATGAGTTCATGTGCTTTTTGGAAAGCCTAAAACATCCTCTACAACTTTCATGTTTGGTGTTTTCTTGAATTCACAAGGGATAATTGTTGAAAATGGCCTCAAAGTCAAGCACTTTTAAGAACCAAATCTGGCTTCATAACTCAAAATTATTGCATCTTTTAGGACTTCACCTTCAAGGACAAAGTTTTTGTATGAAATGAGATATTCAATCTGATATTTGGAGCATGAAAAATGGTGACTTGGTGAAGAAGTTACAAGCTTCCAAAGTCGATTATTTAATCATGTAAAAACTTCATAACTTAGAAAAATCTTCAAAACCCTAATCTTGACTTTTGAAACTTTTGACTGATTTTTGTTATTAAACTTGATCAAATGACTTCAATAATCAAATTTTCATGATCTTTGGCCTTGGAAGTCCATAGTTGACCAAAATTCCTAAAAGTCAAAGGTGAATTTTGAACAGTTGACTTTTGCCATTTAAATTGCATTCTCTCCAATAATAATTGAATCAAGTTCTTCTAGCCAAATGAATGATATGAGTGGGATATAATTAAGTACTTGAGGTTCTTTAATCATGTTTTGAGCCATAAGACCATGCTTTGACCAAAAGTTAACTACCTCAGAGAATTAGGTCAAAATCCTAATTGGTGTACCAGATGAATTTAAAAGTTGTTGATCTTGACTTGAAGCATCCTCGAGCTTGAATATTGATTATGAGAATAACTTGAGCATATGAGAAGCTTGCGTCTCTTTGTGAGTCACAAAACCCTAATTGCCTGAGCTTTCTTGGCCAGTCACATATCTTGTGAAACAAGCAAACAAGCAAACACATTTTGGTATATTTGAGGTTAGTAATTGATGCATGAATGATTTTTATATGGAATAAATAATGACAATGAAGTGGTATCTTAGGATCAAAATTTGGGGTATGACACCCTTGATTCCCAACAATTTGGCTTCATTCCATATTCTCTTTGCAACTTCCATCTCCTTTTTAGCCCAGAACCTTGAATTTCCTTTAGCTATATCAGACAAATTGATTGATTCACATCACAATATTTTACCTCTTGAAAAACTTGAGCAAGAATGGTTTGATAAGATTGATTGGGATGAGTCAAAAGGCCGTGTGTCGGTTGGGTATTTCTCTTTGCACAGTGATTTAGGTTTATAACTCTTTGAGATTCTTGATCGAGAACGTATGGGTTTTTAGATAGGATAGAAACCTAAGTTCTTTGATAATGATTTCCTTTTTGATACATATGTGTTTTTTTGGAGCAATGAGATTGCTTACTTGGCCCATCTTCTTTGGGCAAATTTTTCCTAAACCTACCACCCTATGTGGGTTCTGTTCACATGACTTGTTACTTTTTTGGGGAAATCAAGAGAGTGATCCTGTTATAACCCAAAATTTGCCCGCATCTTTTTTCAAGGAGAGGACAACAGACCTCAGTCTAAAAACTTGGAGTTTTATATAATCTTTGATTTTATTTCATAAATATCCTGATTTTATGAATACTCAGTTTTTAAAATATTTTTATACGGTATTTTGGTTCGCTGTTGAATTCATTTTTACACAAACGCCAAATACTGTTTATCACTTCACACGCTGTTTATTTGAGATTTATTTTCAGATAAATAATACTGACGCAATTGGTACAGAATCAAATTTTGCAGGCGCAGAGTCCATGGATTCAGACTGTACTGGTAACAATTAAATTATTATTGGTTTTGTTCCCCACTAATTTTTGTACTATATTATTGTTTTCAAATCTCTTTCTTTCTTTTCAAATCTTTTTCTTTCAAATCAAACCCTAACTTTATTCTATACATCTTTCTTTTCAAACCCTACCATACACTTTCTTTCAAATCCTACTACCACTCAAACTTTCCTTTTTTGTACGGTACCATTTCATTCCCCAACGTCTCCATCCCTCTTTTCACTCTATAGATACCCCTCATTTTTTCCATAAAATCTCACATCAAATTTCACTCATCTCCCAAATTTCTATCATACTATCTCATAATTATTTTCTCTTCTTCCCCGGCAAAAATGGCAAAGTGGGTGGATACGTTTTTTCTTGCTGTCATCACTGTTTTTGTGGTGATCATGTCCTTTTTCTGTCTACATAGTCCTGAAAAATGCGGACCTGGGATGCTTGCACTCCCGTACATCTATATATTGTTGTTTATAGCATGGGTTTTTAATCGTCATACTTAAAGTTTGTCGTATCTTTCGCTTTCAAATAACGTACAGTTCATTATATTCATCGTACTGTTCGCTATATTTTTATATAATATTTGTACTGTCAGTATTAAATATTGTACTATCTGTTGTACCGTCGTTTAACTATCAAGATAATATTATGTGTGTTTATTGCTAGTTAAATATTTATTTCTGTGCATTAAATCCTTTTCAATTTTATTATCGGTAATTTCGTTCGCGTACAGTATATTTTATTTACTTATTATGTTTGTGTTTTTCTAACAACTCATGTAAATAATTTTTCACCATTAACACAACAAAAAAAAAAGAAAAAAAAATTAACTTTAACTGTTAAAGTTTTCACTTTAACTGTTACGTTAATGCCCGGACAGCCCGTTAACAGTCAAACCCGCTGACAACACGATTCTCCGTGTTTGTACCATCAGTCAAGTCAATCTTTTGCATTTCAAAATTCCAAGATTTTTGTTCTAGAAGTCTTCTGATAATAACATGATCAGCAGAGACTCAATACTGCACAAAAATCAAGTACGCTTAACTGTCTCCTACACAAATAGTCCCTAACTAGGGTTTTTGTTTTTTTTCAGGAGAACAAGTTTTTTGAGACCTCAAATGGATTTCATGGATCCTCATATGTCTCAAAGTATCACCAGACAAATTTTCAAACTTCGATTCGCTCGGACACACAGTCAACAGCTCAAACAGTCAACAGACGACCAGTTTGACCGAAAAGTCAACAGACAGTCAAAAATGAAATTTTTTGTCAACATCCATATTTTGTCAAAAGATTTATCATTTGATCAATGGTTGATCATAATTCATCAAGAAAAGTTCAGAAATCGTCAAAACTCTAAGTTTCAAAATTAGGATTTTCTCCTAAAAAGTCAACTGAACTTTGACCGGCCATAACTCTCTCCTCGTTCGTCCGAAAAATTCCAACCAAAGCTTATTTTGAAGGAAATTCAATTATATTTCAAATGAAATTGGTCCCATGGTCATTGGATTTACCATTTGGAAAATATGAGCCAAGACATTACAGGTCATTTTCAAAGTCAACAAAAAGCAGTTTTTTGTCAAAGCCCATAACATTAAGATAACTTATCCAAATGCAAAAAAAGCTTCCAAAGTAGCTTGTAGAGGACATCTTGAGGTTTCTAAAAAGTACAAGAACTCCTTCATATGATCAAAATTGAGGGAATTATGCCTTGTTGAAGTTGGTCATTTTTTGGGAAAATGCATGAAACCAACATTGATCAAATTTGTTTTTTTTTTCAAAAGGGCCCAAGCATTTGTGATCCAAACATGTTCCTAATAATGTCTAAGGCCTCCCAGGACCAACATTAGGCCCATGACATTTTTATTTCTTTTTTAATTTAATTTTACTTCATTTAAAGTTAAATTAAAAAAGAAATGATCCAAGATAATGATCCAATGCTTTGTCTCTAGCATGAGTCACCAAGTTTGATCCAAATTCTGAAGCATAGAGGTACAGAAGACCTATGGCAAGAGGGGTGAAGAAAATTGAAGCCATGGCCAAGATTTTCAAAGCTTTTATTCATAAAAAAATTCAAAGATTCAAAGGCACTCAAGTATGGAAGAAAAGCATGGTTGCTTAAGTTTGCAGCACTCAAATATTGCCTATAAGTAGCTTGAGTCCATCAGCATCAAACACACACGAATTTTGAACCAGAAACATACTTGTATCACACTTGAAAATTTCAAAGAAATTTAAAATTCGAATTTTGAGTTTAAGCTAGATTCAAGTGCAAATAATCATCCAAACACAATCCTCAAGTAATTCTGAAACTATTCCAATCATTTCCAGCAATCAAAACACCTTGAACCAAGCACTAAAAGCCCACAGTTTGTTCAAACAAAAACCTACAAAAATATAATTGTACATGCATATTTAACACGATGTAATCATATATTTGAGTTTGGTTTGTTGTTCTGATCGTTTCTGGATAGTTAATTAAGGTTTGGTCACGTATTCACGAAGTTACCATTTTAGGGTTCTTGAGCTCTATTTTGGGGTTTTTCGTTTAAGGCAAAATTAGACCAAACTAAGGCCATGGTTGTGATCAGTGGAACATTTGCAATAGAACCATGACCTCGCGCCAAATTTCTTTTGCATCTAACCCCTATTCGTGTTGCACAGGTGTAAAAGATTGAAGCTTTTTACAGCTCCCTGCAAATGAGCGGTGTAATAAGTGTTTCTGAGGAAGAAGATGAGACGTGGCTCCCTCCCATTGGTCAGAGGGCGCGCGCGTTTTATTATTTTTAAAATTTTTGATTCTGTGTTTTGCAGCGTACGTACGTGGCATACTCCCTCGCTCTGGTCACCATCAGATGCATCTGATCACTTCATCCAACGCACACGCTTTGCTTGTCCATACCATGGACACACCAGCCAACCACACCTGATCAAATATTTTATATTTTCTATTTTATTTAATTTTCTTTTGCAAAATTATTTAAAAAATCAGAAAAATATGCAAAAAATATTTTTAGGGTGATAAAATATTGTATTAATTTTTGACACAAAAATATTTTATTTTTCTTAATAATTAAAATATTTTGTTTAATTAATTAGATAATACTTACATATTTATCTTTTAATTATTTCTAACCTATCAAAAAATCAGAAAAAAAATATTTTCTTTTTATTAAATTAAGTTTATATATTATAAAATAATTTTGTACATGATTAGAATATTTTTTATCTTTAAGTTTAATTTATGTGTATAATTATTTGTATAATTATATATTAATTAACTTAATAATCTCCAAAACAATTTCAAAAATCACAAAAAATTTAATTTAATTTTAAAATTAATTAAAAAACAATTTGAACATATTTTAGACTTAACTTTTTAGGTTTAAATTTATTTCTAATTCTTAACCTTTTAATTAAATTTATTATGCATTAATTTTAATTAAAATCAACCATCCAAATATCCAAAAATATTTTCCCTTTATCTTATTGCAATTTAAATTCATAGATTAGTGTATAGGTTGTCAAATTCATGTAAATAGCGTAGTTTACATTTCTCGCACAATCGATGTAATAACGTAGATTTACTTTCCACATTTTACATTCCCGCACTTTAATTCCTGTACATATAAAACTGCGTGTATGACAAGAATAAAACTGAAGCGCTAGATCACTAATCTCAAAGATAACATATCTGAAAATAAATCACAATCACACTTGCACCTCTTAGGGTAATCCCTCTGTTACTCTTTTCAAAATCAAATCTTACTGTTTCAAATACAATTCAAATTTTTCTTCTGTATCCAGTCAAGGAAAATTTTCTAAAGAAATAGGAAAGAACCTTATAAACTTAGGGTATACCTCCTAATTGCTTGCTCAATCAAAAACAACAAAAGTTCTTACACATCACTGTTTTTTTCAAAACAAATTTTCAAAAGACTACACTTTGTATATATCCAAACAAGGATCATTACGAAGTTAAAAATCTTTTTTCAAACCATCAAAATATCTTTCGAAAGATAAACACTTTGTATACATCCGCACAAGGATCATTACAAAGTTAACTCTTTACAAAATATTTAAAACCACATACAAGCATTTCAAGCAAAACAAACGATTAAAACAAGTGAGCTAAGCAATTAAGAGCCCATGGATACAAAGGGTGCTAACACCTTCCCTTTGTATAACCTACCCCCGAACCCAAAATCTCTTTAAGGTCTTTTTCTGTTTCTTTTATAAACCTTTCCTTAATTGGATAAAATAAAAGTCAGTCGTGACTCTCTGATTTTCATAACTCAAAAAAATAAAAGAAGAGTCAGTTCGCATCCCACAAAAAACTGAGGCGACAGATCCCAACCTATTGCTATTCTCCTATAGATTTGACCTTGAATCAACGTTGCTATTTTGGAGCTTATTACTATTTGAGATATTTCCTTAATTACCAAGGTTCAATAGTAAATTTTCATTATTATTCCTTTCAATCCCACTAATATTATAGAAATTATTCGCTTCAAGACTCTTATGAGCCACCAATTCCATTAATGGAGATTTTTTTGTCTTCCATAGTCTGTGCATTAATTATCACTAATTTCATGTCGTGTTTTCCAAAAACCGTCTCTTCAACTTCCAACGACTCTTCCACTTTATCCATGTTCAATGTAGGAATTACTTAGAGTTTTTCCTCATCATCATTTTCTAAATCTGATTTAACTGATTATTTTATCCCCACCATTCTAATTTGAAGAGGTCGTATTTGTCACCCATAATCTTGGTTCTATTTTACTCTTATCAAGATCCTAGTAACATACATTGTGTTTCTCTTCAAGATGTTTTCATCCATACTAATGTATGTTGCAAATGTGGCAGTTAATATTGAAAAGAACCTATAATTTCACACGTGCCTCGGGATGCCAAAACATCTAATCTAGACCTCCCTTTCATTGTCCACTTCCGAAAGACTCCATGGTCAGATTTCTCTAAACCATTTCCCCAACAAATCATTAGCTTCAATTGCAAGAGCCTTCAATTCTTCTTTCTCTTCTTATTTTTGTAGAAGTACCAAATTAGCCCCTAATGGGGTTACCTTGACTAAAAAATAACCTTGCATGTGGAAAGTTTCTTGAATATTATATGTCATCCCTGGTTACTCCATTTCTCTGACATAAGTTTTTTTTATTCTTGAGTTTCTTCTTCAAATGTATGAAAAACAGAGATCATGTTTGAATGGAAAAGTTGGTAAGTCTGGTTTTCTTATGGGTTTGCCTCCGTCCGACTTCTGAGTGCAGGTTTCCTTGGTTTGTGGGTTGTGGTGGTTTTGTTTCAGCTCTTGATATTCTTTTTGGGTTCTTGCATTTTGACAAACAACCTTTTCTGACATTCTGCTATACTCTTCCCCACCTCTCTTTTCAAACCATGGTAGGTTTACATAATTCTTCGTCCTCCCAACAATAATGGTATCTAGGTATGCAGCTAATCTTCTCTCATCTTCCACTTTAATAAATATGACAAACCTGAATCTACACTCATTCTTCTCTCTTCGTGATGGAATGACTACTTCGATAGCCTTATCAAATTTTTGAAAATCGTCCAACATTGCTTGGGCTCTAAAATTATATGGTATCATAGTGAACAAATATGTTGAGAAATTCTCGTTCTTCCTTCCAAGATCAGATGTTATGATATCAGTCTTCTGGCTTTTTTTGCTCTAATAGTCTGAAAGCCTCCTTGATCTTCGATTCTTGACTTCTTGCCATGCACATTCTTCAATGCTGTAATCTTGGTATTTCAATGAATGATGCACAATTATGGTATAAGATTGAAACATCAAGTTGTAACATGAGTCAAGTGGGAGACTGTTGAATTAATTTATTAGTCCATCAAATATGACTCATGTAAACAAAATTTAATTTTAAATAAAGGAAAATGCTAACCAGTGCCCTCAGGGCAATTGTTAAGACTTTAAAAATAGTAAATTTATCTCGGTAATCTGCGTATTTAATGTCTCGAAAATTGAAATATTAAATTTTCTAGAAAATATTTTCTTTTTTTTTTGGAATGCTTAACCATTACCCCGAGGGCATTGGTTAGCAAGACCCTTAAATAAAATATGCCTAAATATGATGATTGTTCGGGTTTGATTGTGTAACAAAGCCAATGGGGTTGTTCGGTCCTAGATTTCTTTATTCCAATTCTTCTCTCCTCTCTTCCTTGTTCTTTTATGTGTATCTTTGATAAAGAAAATACTATTTTATTTTGTTTGAGAGAAAACATATAGAATTAGATAAGTTGATAAATAATTTGTGACCGCCATGATCTGATTATTTCAGTCTATTAAAGATAATGTTTTAGTGCTTTCAATGAATGGTGCATAATTATGGTATAAGATTATCGCATGAGTAAGTCTGACATTGTTGCACTAATTTTTTATAGAAATAAAATAGTATCTTAACCATCAAAGATACACATAAAAGAAGAAGCAAGAAATGAGAGAAGAATTCGAATAAAAAACTAAGAATAGAACAATAATCTTCATTATGGATTCGGGTAGGTTCTTATTATTTCTTATAGAAATTAGAGTACGGTAAATATCATAATATCAAAGATCCAAATAAATTTTTGCAAACATCTTCCTTTTGTCGTCCCTTTTTTTTCTCTCCAAAGGCCTCTCATATTTATGTAGTAACTGATCAGTTCTTAAAATTCACACCCCCAAAAATGTTTTATTTGACTGACCACTGTACTTGATCTTCATGTAAATAAAGTTTTAATTTATAATATCGACCAAAAACGACTAACGTTCGTTTTTATACGGACTAAAATAATTAATATTATTAAATATGAACTAAACTTAAAAGATCACATTTTTATAAGAATTAAAAATATATCTATAGTATAAGAAAATTAGATGTTGTGGAAAACTTTCTTTTGTCCTTTCCTCTAAATCCGCCACTTCACCAAAATAAGGGTAATTTTGGTCTAAAAATTACTTTTTGCAACTAATAATGTCACATTGTTAAATTCAAACTACATGCTTATTGTATAATTCCTTTACTTGCTAAGTTTGATTCAACTAATGATGTCATATAGATCAATTGCAATTTCCTTCTTTTGTTTAATATTACTTTTTCTTACTTTCCTCTTCATTTTATACTATTCTTTCTCTATTTTCTAACTAACTAAAATAGGTTCTCTATGAACCCTAATCTCTTTGCATTTTATCTTCTTTATCTCAACTTTATTCATTATCTCATCTTTGTACCTAACTGCGTTTATGTCAAAACTGTGAGATTGCATTGGAGAAGGCGGATCTGAAGTGTAAACTGGCGATGGCGTTATGGTTTTGCGTGTGTATTCATGGTGACTGTGTGCGCTGATGATGGGGGCGGCACAATTGAAGATGACAAAGCTTTCACCGTCGAAAAAGGGAACCAAAAACAACAGAGGTGTGCGATTCCATTTGTGGTGGTGTGGCGGTTGGACTTAGTAAGACATGGTGGTTTCCGACGCAAGTACACCATGCTTTTCTCAGTTCCTTACCATTTTTTCTTCTCCTCCTTGATTTATTTCATTCTTATGGATTTGATTCGTCAGGCCATTTATGTTGTTAGTGTTGTGTTGAGTATGTTTTTGTTGTTGATGTGGTTCATGTTGTTTATATTTGAAGGTGGTGAGGTATTATGGATGATGATGAACATTATGGAAGATAAAGGTTGGTTATTATAGAAATGGTGATGAAAAGGTGAATTAGATGGAGATTCACGAAGCAGATGATTTTTGATGGTTTTCCACATATAGTTTTATAAAATGTTATTTTTTTGGTTGATGGCTCCTTTTTTCCTTTGTTGTTGTTATTGCTTAGTTATGTGAATGCTGTCAATTTCAAAGTGTTATTGTGTTTTTCTGTTTTGAGCATTGAATATGAGAATAAAAGGGGATAATTTGTGGTTACGGTTTTTAGAATAGAAATTGAGTTTGATGATTTTAAGTGATGAATTTGAATATGAGAATAAAATTGGTTTTGTTTATTTTTGTTTGTGCTTCTAATATTAGTTTGTGGTTGTCTAGTTTAAATAATGAAAAATATTGTTTTCCTCATTTTCTTTTCTTAGGTTGTGGTATCATCTTTCAACATGGTTGCTTAAAATAAATAATGTTATAAGATGGAGATTGTGGTATTATATTTCGACATGGTTGATGGTTGTGGAGTATCCAATCCATGTAAAAAAGTTGTTTTCCCCCTGACAGTATTAGGTATTGTAGCGAAACTGTTAAGAAGTGTGGTTGGGCCTAACACAACCCTACAAAACCGGCTTGTAGGGTGAGGATTGCCCCCACTTTATAAGGACATGTTCAGGCCATATATTGTCCGATGTGGGACTCTTAACACACCCCCTCACGCCCAGGACTAGACAACTGGAGCGTGGAAATAAATGGTGGGTGGCCCGATAGCGGAAACCATAGAAGGTGGCCCACCGGATCTTAAACCAGGCTCTGATACCATGTTAAGAAGTGTGGTTGGGCCTAACACAACCCTACAAAACCGGCTTGTAGGGTGAGGATTGCCCCCACTTTATAAGGACATGTTCAGGCCATATATTGTCCGATGTGGGACTCTTAACAGAAACATTAAATAATCAATTATGGGGAATGAATAATGATGATGATGATGAAAGAAGTTAGTCGGAACTCAGGAAATCCAATGTTTGATCCCTCTGAAGACTGTATTTAAATCTGAGATTTAAGTTTATCATTTGAGTTTTATAGGATGACATTTTGTGGTTTCAACTACGAGCTAAGGTAATTGTTTAATTAACTTTGAGTTTACTATTAATTTGTCCAAGTAATAGTTGATCAACTTATGTTATTTGATGTCTATTATTTTAATGAAGGTGTCTCAATAGAGAAACTATAGTGTTAAACTAGATAAATCAAATGGTTGCTGTGTCAAATCATATTATGCGATAATAATAGAGGACCAAGGATTGAAACCATTATCCAATTTACTTGGGCTATTAGGTAAGTGTCAGGCCTTGTGATTTTTACATATACTTCATTGGAGAAATGCATAAAAATTGTGCGTCCAAAACTATATTCTGTCCTAAAACGTATCTCGTGCGTTGCACGAGCTTCTTACTAGTTTAATTCTAAAATATATAGTTTTGATAAGTTTGTATTAATTCAGGTGAGCTAATATTAAGAGACAATTTTTGAAATTAGGTTGCATAGTACAATTTTTGCAAATATTAAAAATCTTTTCTTATAAAATAAATCAATCAATTCTTCGAACTTTTTTTTTTACCAAAATCAAACATTCAAATTCATAATATAATTTTAAAGATTTTCTATTTAATCTTTTTAATACTTTTTCAATTAAATATTAATTTTTTTCCACATATATAGCCTTCTTATGAAATTTGCTCTTTTTAATAAATAAAAAATAGTATTTTTGCATACAATTTTGAAAACAGAAAGATATAGTTTAATAAAAGAAATATTTTTTATTTTAAAAAATAATTCAACCAATAAATAAATATAAATATTATTAATTAAAATATTTATTTGAATCAAACATGAGCTTTTCAGTCAGAGAAATATTGCATGGATAAAAACAGCTAATAGACCTATTTAAAAAAAAAAAAATAGAACTATATTTCTCAAGCAGAGGTCTGTGATAATTAACACCTGAGGTCGTTGACTACCAAGAAAATGATAAATTTGTTAAAGAATTTTTAATTTTATTTTGTGGATGGTTTAGTTTACTGGGACAAAGATATATCGAATATCATTTGTTGGTTTTGGAAAATGACTTTTCTTAGGCTTAAAGCGTTGCCTAACACACTAGTTAGCTTTAGCAATTACCCCAAATTCCGTTTCCACTTTCTAGTAATAGTAGTTGTAGGTAAAAAGGGGTCTGACATCACCTAACTCATTTTTATAAAATTAATTTATAAAGTGAAGATTGTTACTTATATAACTTTTTTATGAGTTTTATTTTTAATTAATACACCTTCTCATTTGAACCAGATACGTAGACATAAACGGTGGGGGACTCAAATTATTAATACGTGTACACTCCCTTGCACATAACAGTATTAGACTTACTGCGCATATAAATCATGGTTGACCAGAATTAATAGGTTCGTAATATTATGGTAGAAGTAGAGTTTGACCTAATAATTTATTCTTATTAAACCGACTTGTAAGATGAAGAGTGTCATTTTATATAGATTTTTTCTTTGTATTTTTTATAATAGATTTTCTAAAACCGTTTTTCAAAATATTACAAATTTTGTTATATTTGTTTTTTCTAAAATAAAACACTAATCTTGACATCCTATAACATAAACATAGATTAATGAAGACCAAACTTAGTCAAAATCACAATTTTTTCAAAAAGTTGTATTTCAAAAATGATTTTTATGAAAATCTATTTGAAATAGCTTTAAAATTAAGTGATTTTTTGAAATTTTGATATCCAAATTTTTTTCCCATAGATAGATGAAATACCTAAAATCACATTTTAAGAATAAGTATTTAAACAAAATTTTAATTTGAAACTTTTATAAAAAATTTCTGTGTAAAATTTTTTTTTCACAAAATTTTGTAGCACTATAAAAATCATTTTTAAAAAAAGTTAAAACAAACGGGCCCATAAACTCTTTATAAACTCTATTTTTAACCAATACGATCCACCATGTATGTCCGTTTTGTCAGTAATTTTTGACATAACAAATCAACATTTTAAGTCCGCATCATTCATTATGTTTCACCAACTTTTTTTTTTTGGTAAGCTTTGGCATGTGTATGCTTTAACGGCATGATTTTAAGGTGCGGCCGAGTTCATTCTGTTCCACTCCGTTATGTATTTGGGAGAACAACTAACATATCTAGTACTCTCTGCTATATTCTTTCCATTCCAGTATTTTAGGTGTGGGGCGAGCCATAGTTTTTAGTCCGTCTTCTCCTATTTCATTTTTTTATTGGCTTTTACGATACGAGTCTTGCACGACATACATCTCTGTTTGCCATGAGTGATAATTCATCCGAGGCTAAATCAATTTATTGTTTCATTGTGTATTTTAACAACTAAAATTGATCTGAACTTTTTGATTTTTTGGAGAAGGATATGTGATCATTTCAAATTTTAAAATGGATATTATGCTTGACAAAAAAACATAACGGATATTAGGTCTAATAGTCCCCTACCCAATTTTTAGGAATAGGTATCTTAGGTCAAATATTGCATGAGTTGTTAGCGTAAAAAAGTGGAAATTATGGGGGTGAAACGATAGTTTTCTAAACCAAAAAGCTTATTTATCTTTTTCTTTTTTTGATAAAGAAAAATGATATATTAATGAAAGAATCTAATTCGTAATTGGATTGCTTTTAAACGAAGTTGTATCCAAAATCATAACTGTTTATTCTTTGTAAGTTCACGCAGGAGATTTTTCATTAGATAAATTGATCAATATTCTTTAATGCATGCTGCTTCAATTTTTATTTTCAACAGCCTTCATTTTATAATACAATAAAATCTTAAATTTATAACGAATGAAGGGATGTGAGTGTGTTTTTTTTTTCAAGTTTGATTTCTATTAACATTGTTATTTGAATACTTGATTTGAGTAGAAAAATCACATGCTTATTTTAGACCCAACACCATAAAGAAATTCACCTTGAATGGGGCTTTTGAACGACACCACACTAATTAGGGCATTTGCTAACTCACCTTGTTTTGGATTTTGAAGAATTCTTATCACTTAAGTCTATCAAATGTGTTTGAAAATTATTAGGGAGTATTTGAGTTTATTCAATTAAAAAAAAAAACTTACATGACTAACATTGTTAACATTCCAATCCAACCCGCCATTTTTTGACGGGTGCGCGGGCCGGTTCGGCGGGCCACGGCCCGTTTTGCCACCCCTAGTTATATGTATGAGTTTCTAGTTATTACTATCAATTTCGTGTATATACCTTATTTTATTACAATATTAAAGTTATAAAATAAAAAATATACTCTATTATATTACAATATTAAAGTCATAAAATAAAAAATTTTAGAAAAAAATATTAAAACACACTAAATGATAGAAGGTAAAAACACCTTTAACCCTACTCTAAGTATTTGGAAGAGAGTCATATAACTAACTTTTGGTGAAATATAATTTAATATCATGATATCTTTAACTATATAGGATTTAGGACGTTGTCATTCAAGCAAATCCCATCGCATATGATTCCAGTTTCACCCCACAATTTCATGTGAAAGCAACATCTAACCTTTCCTTTCAAGTGTTTGGATAACTCTCACTCAAACTCAATGATGTGAAGCCTCTTAGAAAGTCTTTATGTCTTTTTGTCTTTGTCTCCTCTACATGTGCATGAAAATACATGTACACAAGAGGAATTGAAATTGAGTACTACCAAATTGTTTGGCTTAGAATTGAAAATTATGTGCATGTAATCAATGAGGTTTTTTTATTTGAATAGAATAGAAAACGATTATTTGACTTAAAAGAATTAAAATTCATTTTTTTGATGTACAATTCAAGATCATTTGGAATTTGAAAAGTTGAAGAGAAAGTTGAATGTTAAAAGTGGAATCATGTAGGAGAAAATGATGGGTTCATATGCTTTGGATTCAGATCAAATTCTCTCCATCAATACTTCTTATCAAGGAAGTATAATTATTATAATACTATTGATTTTTCTTCATTAATTCTCTATATATGTTTTTATTCGACCCAATCACAATATTATACTAAATACATTTCTTCATTACATTCGAATAATAGGTGAGATGGATTTCAGGAATCCATCAAATTAATGTTAGACAGAAATATCCGTGGCCCAAGTTATTGTTTTGTATTAGCCCTTCAAATTTTGATAAAAAGGCCTCAAACAAAAATCATAGAGAATCTCTTTGTACACCTCTATAGAATTTTTAGGATTTTTTTTAATAAGCAATTTGAATCTAGCGGGTTTCGAACCTGAGACCTTGAGAGGAGCACACTCTCAGAATCCAAGCGTTTTACCACTAAATCACACACACGCACGAAAAATACTTTTGAAAACTCCAAAATATTCTTAAGATATGTATATTCGAACATATATTTTTTTATATTTTCAAGATGTTTCCGATATGCACATCTGAAATGACCTTTTTCAAACGTTTTATAATTTAAACGCTGGATTTAAAATTTCAGAGGTATTTTCGGATATGCATATCTGAAAATACCCTTCCTATATGATTTTCTCACTATCACTATTTCATTCATTTTCTTTCACTCAAAAATCAAAACCATCTCCAAAACCTCAACCATTTCCAATCCATTTTTCGTCACCAAACCAAGTTTCAAGTGATTGATCATAGCATAGAGAGCATGGAAAGTTACAATTTAAAGTAAAGTCTCTTCATTTCATCTCTCATTTGCTTGCATTGGTCCTGATTTGTTGAAGAAACCCGCGTCACATAGGATATGCACTTCCAAAATCCACCAAACTTATTTCGGATGTGCATATCCGAGAACATCTCTGTTACAAAATTTAAAAAGTTGTTTTAACAGAATTGTTGTTTTATGCATGTGTTGGGTATGATGCACCCCGACAATATTTCCAAAGATAGTGTAAATGTTCAGGAGGGGGTCAATGAAGATGCTAAGCCAAATGAGGTGATTGACGATGTTAAAACGATTGTCGTAGCGATAGATGTTCGACAAGAATTTACAAATGAAATGACTTTCGCTTCTCGTCAACATTTGCTTGAGTGGATCCGAATTGAAGCTAGTAAACTTGGCTTTGGCATTGTGATAGCAAGGTCCGACGATGACACTAGTATAAGGCAAACATTTGTTGTGATGACATGTGAAAGGGGTGAGAATTATGTTCCGAAAATTCGGAAGTTAAAATATGATGACACGGGAACGAGAAAATGTTTGTGTCCTTTTAAATTGCGCGCATCTTGTAGGGTTGATGGTTTGTGGCGTTTTAGTGTGTTTGCTGTATTCATAATGCATTGGACACCAAGCTACAAGGGTATCCAATTGTGTGTCGGCTTAATCCCGAAGAGAAGAAATTTATTTCAGAATTATCGATAATCAAAGTGGCGTCGAGAAACATACTTGCCGATTTGAACAAAAAAAACAGAAAGTGTTTCAAATATCACACAGATATACAATGAACGTTATAAACTGAACATCGCGAAAAAGGTCCAAGGTCGGAAATGCAACAACTTTTGAAATTTTTGGAGGATAACCAAAACGTTTCAAGGTTCAGAGCTTGTGAGGACACAGTTACTGTTCGTGACATATTTTGGACTCATCTTTATCAAGTTGTTCACGATGCCCTTGTTCCATCTCTTACCGCTCACGCACCAGTTTCAAAGTGGATGTCCTTCCCTAAGATGGGCCATCTTATAGCAAGTGCGTATGACAGGGTGTGTATTGATCTGATGAGATTTGAATTCTCACAGACATTTTTCCTACTTCATGATTGTCCACCTATAGACCCATCCGACTGTATCATTTGTATCGGGTATCTAAGATCGCGCCACTTTGTACAAGTTTATTTGAAATCGGGGTGTCCTATTTCCGCTACCGCATGTCAATGGATGACACATCATACAGAAGAGGCGGACACTTGGCCGTATCATTTTTTGAAAGGATGGTGGAGTTCGGAGAAATGATGAAGCAAGAAAGGGAAGCAAATAGGGAGAAGTCGAAGAATTTACCAGTTTTAGAATTAAGCGGTGAGAATTCGTTCGGTGCACTTTAAGATGTCATCAAATCATTTTTTGTATGTATTGTCATTAAAAATGTTAAACCAATACGATTCAATACATATATAATATATCTATATTTAATGTAATCAATATTTATTCTTACCTATTTAATATTTTCTATTTTGATTAAGTTGGTTTGATGATGATTCTGCCATAACAAAATAGTATCTTGGTTCTGCATAATTTGAAAGTGCATATCCGAAATTTAAAAAGCATCAGGGCTTATTTCGGAAGTGCATATCTGAAATATGCACTGATAGCAAGATAAGATTTCTTGGGTCCATATTACTCCAAAAAGTCTATAAATATGGTCTCTGTACATTTTCATCAACATCACAAGCCACAATCAAAATGACTCAAACCTATCCTCACCTTGCTTTTGTCTACTTCAGCAGTGGTTACATGATGCCGCTTTAATTTAGGTTCTCGTATCCTACCTCATTCGCCGAGTTGATTCCGATACTAAACACTCTCTTGCAATATCTAGAAAATCAAAAGGTGGTCAAGCTTAAGTATTATTCACCTTCACTTGACGCCGAAGGAAATGTAAAGTTCAACCCATTTGAGCTCAAGAACGACGGCGATTTAGAGGTTATGTGAATAATTTTTCAACAATATTCTTCAAAGGGTCCTGTCGCACGCTCGCGAAAAATCAGACAGAGTCGCCACCAATATATTTATCCCAAAGAGGGAAAGGAATATCAGAAAACCTGGAATAAAGAAAGGATAAGAAAAAGGTCTTTCGACCAGAGATCAAGGTACGGGAGTCGGTTACGCAAGGGGAAGGTATTAGCACCCCTCACGTCTGTGGTACTCCACAGGATCCACTTATGTTTGTTCTATTCTAAGGGTGTATAAATCTAAAGCTTAATTACTAAGGGAAAACATGCAAATGAAAAAAGAAGAAACACGGGGAAAATAAGGTTTATAAATAGTAGTGCTCGCTTAGGCCCCGCGACCCAATGCCTACGTATCCTTTTCAGGAATCAGAGCACCGTAGTTCGGCTCTTTAGTTTTTGTTTGTTTTTGTGTTTTTTAGTTGAACAGTTACATTCGCACTCCGCTGCTCGACCTCTGGAGTCTTAAGCTGGGAATGGAGCGGAAGTAACGTGTCGGATTAGGAGGAAGAATGCCCTGAAGGCAAGAGAAAGAGTGCCTCGGAGGAAAGAGAAAGAAATTTGGTTTGTGTCTTTTAGATGTAATTCCATGATGAACAAAACCCAATACAAGGTTTCGCACCACTTCATTACTTTGTTTAGGTCTGAGCCTTTATTAGATGTTTTAGACGTTTTTGATTGGTGATTTTTAAGGGATTTTAATCTGCGAGCTGAATCACATAGAATGTATGATGTCAAAGAAACAGATTAGGGAATGAATCCCACTCATTTCTCTACATGGATAGAGAAACAGATTAGGGAATGAATCCCACTCATTTCTCTAATAATCGAGAAACAGATTAGGGAATGAATCCCACTCGTTTCTCTTTGTAGTGATCGAGAAACAGATTAGGGAATGGATCCCACTCATTTCTCTCTCACTAAGTGTTCGAGAAACAGATTAGGGAATAAATCCCACTCGTTTCTCTCCCACTTTTAATGTGATTCGCCTCTTCCTTTGTTAAGTGTGTTAAAGTTGAAAAGAAAAAGGGAAAGAAAACTAGCCTAAAATGAATAACTAGCCTAATATGATGGGAACCTCTAATTCCTAAAGTTGTCATGGTTTCTACCTAGTGGTTAGGAGCAAAAAGTGACATGAGAGTATAAGCATAAGCGGAGATCGAAATTACAAGTAAAAATACAAGTAAATAACAATACAAGAATTAGTGTAAAATGGCTAACATAAACACTTGAAAATATGGTACAAGACATGAAAGTGAACAATGCAAAATAGTACAAAAATCGAATTTAAAATACTATTATTTTTATGGTTTTTTATGTGCCAAAAAGACAAGAATTTGATCAAGCAAAAAGAAATGAAATAAAAGCCTAAAACTATTATTTTTTTATATACATTTTTTGTGTCAAAAATTGGCATCAAAGTCTAAGAATAAAAAGGAAGAAAATTAGAGATTTAATACTACAAAGAAATAGCAAAAAAACTAATTAAACTAAACTAAAAAAATAAAGGAACAGGGGGTGCAGCAGGAAACCACAGGGGTGTGAAGAGGAAGAACAGGCGCTGGGGCCCAAGGTACAGAGGCCCAGCAAGGTCTTTTTGTTACAGATTTTTCTTGTGTAAAAAATGATGCAATGGACCATAGGGGGGTGCAGTAGCAAATTCGGCCCAGAGGTTTATACACAGATTGATCCACTTATTATTCAGATTTTATTTTCAATAAAAAAAATGAATTGAATTAAAATTAATAAAAACTTATGAAAAGGGATTTAGGGTTTTTATGTGTGACCTTTGGGATTCTGAAGAACTTCCCTCCTCCCTTCGACGTGAACGGCGGTAGTGTTGCAAGCTTTCTCCGGCGAACTCGTCCTCCACGATGGCTCGCTCCGCTTCGGTCTTCTCTTTGTTTTCGTATTTTCCGCGCGATTCCACAAGCGTGGTCGTGACATTGATGCTTCAGCCCCGATGAACAATAATTTGGAGATTTGATGATTGAAACGTTGATGAAGATGAGAGTGATTCGAGATGATGATTCAAACGAACGTGACGATGGAGAAGGTTGAAGAAGCTGAGGTGAAGAACAAGTTTCTTGCAGATCGAAGCGTGAAGTACGTTGATGAAGTTTCAGAACGAAGTTTGAAGGTGGTTAAAGGTGAGTTCTTTTCTTCTTTCAATCCTCTCTTTCTGTGAGTTTCTGTTACGCCAATGATTGAAGAAAAGAGCGAATTTCCTTTACAGGATTCAATTGAAGATTGTTGTTGGTTGATGAAGATGAAGATGCACAAGGTGATGTTGATGGTGAAGTGTAATTGAGAAGATGAAGATTGCGAGTTCTTGGGGATTGAAGCCAAATGAAGAAGGTTGCAGATTCTGAATGTGAAGATTGATTCTGAATGTGAAGATTGAAGATGAAAGTGAGGTATGAAGTGTAAATAGAAATGGTGGATCTGGAATGGTGAAGGTTGAATGGAAGTGAAAGCAGAATTATGGTGGAGGGAGTGAAGAATGGTTGAAGGAGAGTGATGAAATGGTGGAGGAGAGTGATGAAATGGTGGAGAACTCAGTTACAACTTGAAGCCTTCTCAACCGTGGGATCAAAAGTTAGTTATGTTCAATGGATGGAGGAGATTGAGTCTGATTGAAAGGTTAGTTACAATTTGTAACAAACTGTTTTTTCTGTTATTGATAGCTAGGATAGTTGGTTACAAATCTGTTAGGTTAGTTTTGACAGTTAGGGTAAGTTATCGAAACTGAATTTTGGTTATGCTGTTGGTTTTGAATTTTTTGTAATGAACTTTGGAATTTTGACTTTGTGATATGATTTGAAGTGTGATGGATTTTTGATTTGAACCGTATGCTGGATTATGTGGATTTGGAAAAGAAATATGTGGGCTGATGTGTTGTTTCTGTATATGCAGGATATGGCAGCTGGTTTGTACAAGGCTCATGGTTAAGATGAAGTGGATTAGAATGTCAAAATGTATTTTTTTGTGTATTCTTTGATGTGATTTCCATGTGATGTAATGGTGTATAGACTGACTTTGTAAAATAGAGGGCTGTAACACTATATAGCAGTAACAAAAGTTTGAAACTCATACTGTTATTTGTGGAACTTTGGTGTCTTGAATAAAGTTTAAACTCCTTCCTTCCGTTGTCTTTTGAATTTGAATTTTCTAGCTTTATCAATTCTTGTAACCTTGAATGCATGTCCATATGATGAGACAACCCCAAAATATAATATAGACTTCTTGGCCAAACACTTCCGATCTCGATAGGATTCATAATATACCAAGTAAACTCTTACTCTCATAAGGTCTAAAACACATGTAACTTGTGAACCAAGTAACCCAATGTATTTATACTTTGTTGATAAGATGAAACCATAATCCAAGCTCCTTGAAATAGAATGACTTTGTATGATGATGACACGAAATACCATGGATTTGAGCCTTAATCCCATAGTTCCATATTCAAACAAGAACCAAATGAATTAAGCTTGAGTGAGGTAGAACCCTTAATTTCTAAGACCCTTGATCTCATGCTAAGTTTTTACTGACTAATGAAATATGATGCATTGGATGACTTAATGAAAGTATGCACATGAATGCAAAGCGGTAAGTCAATTATAAATAAAATTAGACGGGCAAATTTTGGGGTGCAACAGCTGCCCCTATTTAATCGTCTTAAACCTGAAAGCGAGATTGGTGCTAGCCTTTCGAGCATTCGATGTAGAAGAAGATTAAATACCAAGTAAACCTGAAAATTTGCCTGATAAGATAGGATCCATTAGAGAAAAGAATGGTGTCAAATCCATTGAGGAAAATCGTATCAACTTTGGGTTGAACAAATTAACTCTGGGTTAGAAATGAAATAAACGTCAACTCTGGGTTGAAACAGAAAAGTGGGTCAACTCTGGGTTGAGAAGGAAAGAAAAACGATCAACTCTGGGTTGAGAGAAAGCAATTGGATAATGACTATGGGTTGAAGGTGGGAAGATGAACAATTAGAAATAACCGTCAACTCTGGGTTGAGTGGGAAGAAAAAGGTGACCGTCAACTCTGGGTTGAGTGGGAAAAGACAAAAGATAAACGTCAACTCTGGGTTGAGTGGGAAAAGACAAAAGATAAACGTCAACTCTGGGTTGAGTGGGAAAAGGAAAGGATCAACTCTGGGTTGAAATAAAGGTAGCCGTCAACTCTGGGTTGAGTGGGAAAAGACAAGAGATAACCGTCAACTCTGGGTTGAGTGGGAAAGAAAGACAAGGATCAACTCTGGGTTGAATAAAAGATAACCGTCAACTCTGGGTTGAGTGGGAAAGAAAGATAACCGTCAACTCTGGGTTGAGTGGGAAAAGGAAAAGATAATTAACTCGGGGCTAAAAATGAAAGGAAAATCAACTCTGGGTTGAACACAAAAACATCAACTCTGGGTTGAAGAAAGATGACCATGATTGACTATGGGAGATGACACCACGATGGTAACTCTGAGTGATCCAGTGGAATATCAATTGAATGTTTGTAGGGACCTCATCTGATGAGTAACTTGGCTTATGCTTCATATGCAAATGTTTGATTTGTTTTATGCACTTCTGGAGATGCAATGCAATGGATTCTATATGCAGTGTACTGATTGATTAGGATTTCTGCTTTGACGTGGAATAGATTAGGTGGAGTTCTGAAACTCTATTTGAGAATCAAGGTGGGGTGGATGCCCCTGATTTGTTGGTGATTGGATCATGCGGGAGAAATGATAATGAAAATGCAAGGATATGCATGATGTATGTATGATTATGAATGGAATGATTGTTTCCATGATACTAGGAGTGAATGGAGTGTTCCTTGTGGAAGGTTATTGCTTGAAGGACAACACTTGTGAAGGTGAGGTGTTTAGTTTGACTCCTCGACACTTGTCTTGATATCTGACACTTGATTGAAGATGAAGAAATGAATTGCTACTAGCTTGCCCCAGCTTGTAGGATCTTCTTGAGATATGACTTTGATATGTTTGAATCATGGAGATTAGCAATGGTCTGCCCCAGTGTTGATAACAGAATGAATGCCCCAGATTGTAGGGAACTCTTCCACTTAATGGATTCTTTGGATATTTGCTCAGCGGATTGCCAACCTTTGCCTTTGTAAGACTACTTAATGGGATTTCAATGTTAAACTTTCCTTGGTATCAAGTACTTACTTTCATATTAGAGACAATTCTGTTTTGAAAGAGATAATGAGAATGCAATGCACATGTTAATCTCAAAGAAAAGTTTTTATTTGTCAAAATATTATATTGATACTAACACAAGTGACACAGCAACATTAGGAGTCAGTTTGAAATGATTTCACAGTTTGTATGCTTTCGGAACGAACCCTGCTTCAATTAGGACTTTTGAGGGTTGTAACGTGGCCGGGTTCACGGTTTGAGAAACAAAGGATAAAGGCTCAAGTTCTACTTAACCCACCCCTTCTTCGTGATGTTCTCCAGTCCTACGTTCAGCTAGTTTGACACGAGTGTTCAACTTTCAGGAAGGATTGTGACGGATGAGGATCCTTTGTAGCTTTGATGGAGGTGGCAGCCACCCTTTGATTCTTTTGTTGATGGTCACAACAGCTTGTCCCTTGGAGGATTTTTCTTTTGCTTTGTTTTTTTTACTTTCCCTAATTTTTGCCTGGACAAAGAGTTTCTTTTGACTTTGGTTTTCATTGTCCAGCGGGATATGCCCTAATTTTTGCCTAAGTCAATTGCTTCAAAGCTTTTCTTTTTTCTTTTGACTTAGCGGGCTATTGTTTCTTTTTTTTTTTTATTCATAACTTTCTTTTCATTCTTTCATCATCATTTTTTTTGTCTCGTTCGGGAACAAGTTGTATGACATTTGTGATTGACTTGTTGAAGAAGTTGTGACTGCCTTTTTCTCAATGAATGAGAGACATCCCTTGTGGATTGTGCTCTTCTTCTTTGTTGTGAGAGATGGAATATGAATATGATTGATCCTCTGATGGAATACCTGAAAGTTGAGCGCTCGGTCGCACTAACTGAAGACTACCCTGCCCCTGGTTAAGATTGAGGGTTTTGTATTTTTTTTTGAAAAGAAACTACTACTCCTTAGGCTCAAAGGGGTTGACGAGGGTTTCACTCCCTTATAACTCCGGTGTTTAGGAATTGAAAAAATGCCTGTACATCGTCAGCAGGATCTTTGTTCCAAAAGCATACAGTTAGTGATTCATGTGTTTTTGATTTTCATCATTCTCCTTTTTTAGTTGCTTAAGACAAATGAGTGAAGTATCAATGAACATAATAACAAAGATGAAATGATTTGAGAAAAACATGTATATTACATTTTTTTTATTTATTCAAACAGAATGAATTTCTTACAATGAGAAGTACTTGATAACAACGAAAATAGTACAATTGAAAATGCTTGAGAAGTCTAAACAATGGCAAGATTGGCCTTATTCTGATGCAAATGAAATGTCCTCTGACAAACACAAAGTCTTTAGGCTCCAATGGTGGAAGGTGCCCCATGAGTAGGCGTGGGGTTCTTTGATAGTAGCTTGATCTTGTTTATAATCCCCCATGATTCTTTTTCTGTGGGCTCTTGTCAGATATCGGTGTGGAGGAATCGTCTTGACTGATCTGATGGAGAGGAAGAGTGGTAAGAGTCTTGGTAACCATGGATGCACATGCATGAATGCAAAAATGTTAATGAAGATGCAAATGTATCATAAATCAGGATCAAGGATCAAGGCCTCTTGTGATAATAACTTCTCATGGTCATAAGATATGGCCGAATCCTCCAGATTCAGAGGTTCGACGTTGCTTTCTGGATAAATAGCTTGTGCATAAGTCAAATATGGTCGAACCCTCCAGATTCAGAGGTTCGACGTTGATTCTGATAGATAATTGATGTAGAACTTCTGTATAAGTCAAAAATGGTCGAACCCTCCAGATTCAGAGGTTCGACGTTGATTCAGGATAGATAACCTTTGCATAAGTCACATAAGGTCTAACCCTCCAGATTCAGAGGTTCGACGTTGATTATGATAGATAGTATGAATGGGCATAGGGTGGGATGGAGGCATGTTTTCCTGCAAAACAAAATTTCCCAACCCCTCTCTCAGGTATGGTCTAGTATAAGGTAGGTCAAAAGGTCACCAGCGTTAACAGTTCTCCTGAGACACCATCATCGTTGCAAATACATGCCAACGATGGTATCCCATTTGAACCTCGACCGGTCGTGGGTCTCATGATCGCAATCAACAGAACCTGACATTCTGTTGGCGTCATGACTATCCACTCTATCCTAGGTAGCCTATGTATCACTCTGGCCTGGGTATTGGGCCTTTTACCTCATAGAAATCCCACCCAACCTGCAAACAGAGAAAATATGTGGCCCCCACGGGGACCCATAATATAGTCCAGGATGCGAGAAAATAAACATGATATGCGAGCAATAAATAGTCATGATATGCAAGGCATAAAGAAATAAAGCAATAAAGCAGTAAAGCAATAAAGCAATAAATCAATAAATGAACACCCAAAGAAAAGAAAGCAAACACAAGCTAGGATCGACTAAGCTAGGTCCCCAGCAGAGTCGCCAGCTGTCGCACGCTCGCGAAAAATCAGACAGAGTCGCCACCAATATATTTATCCCAAAGAGGGAAAGGAATATCAGAAAACCTGGAATAAAGAAAGGATAAGAAAAAGGTCTTTCGACCAGAGATCAAGGTACGGGAGTCGGTTACGCAAGGGGAAGGTATTAGCACCCCTCACGTCTGTGGTACTCCACAGGATCCACTTATGTTTGTTCTATTCTAAGGGTGTATAAATCTAAAGCTTAATTACTAAGGGAAAACATGCAAATGAAAAAAGAAGAAACACGGGGAAAATAAGGTTTATAAATAGTTGTGCTCGCTTAGGCCCCGCGACCCAATGCCTACGTATCCTTTTCAGGAATCAGAGCGCCGTAGTTCGGCTCTTTAGTTTTTGTTTGTTTTTGTGTTTTTTAGTTGAACAGTTACATTCGCACTCCGCTGCTCGACCTCTGGAGTCTTAAGCTGGGAATGGAGCGGAAGTAACGTGTCGGATTAGGAGGAAGAATGCCCTGAAGGCAAGAGAAAGAGTGCCTCGGAGGCAAGAGAAAGAAATTTGGTTTGTGTCTTTTAGATGTAATTCCATGATGAACAAAACCCAATACAAGGTTTCGCACCACTTCATTACTTTGTTTAGGTCTGAGCCTTTATTAGATGTTTTAGACGTTTTTGATTGGTGATTTTTAAGGGATTTTAATCTGCGAGCTGAATCACATAGAATGTATGATGTCAAAGAAACAGATTAGGGAATGAATCCCACTCATTTCTCTACATGGATAGAGAAACAGATTAGGGAATGAATCCCACTCATTTCTCTAATAATCGAGAAACAGATTAGGGAATGAATCCCACTCGTTTCTCTTTGTAGTGATCGAGAAACAGATTAGGGAATGGATCCCACTCATTTCTCTCTCACTAAGTGTTCGAGAAACAGATTAGGGAATAAATCCCACTCGTTTCTCTCCCACTTTTAATGTGATTCGCCTCTTCCTTTGTTAAGTGTGTTAAAGTTGAAAAGAAAAAGGGAAAGAAAACTAGCCTAAAATGAATAACTAGCCTAATATGATGGGAACCTCTAATTCCTAAAGTTGTCATGGTTTCTACCTAGTGGTTAGGAGCAAAAAGTGACATGAGAGTATAAGCATAAGCGGAGATCGAAATTACAAGTAAAAATACAAGTAAATAACAATACAAGAATTAGTGTAAAATGGCTAACATAAACACTTGAAAATATGGTACAAGACATGAAAGTGAACAATGCAAAATAGTACAAAAATCGAATTTAAAATACTATTATTTTTATGGTTTTTTATGTGCCAAAAAGACAAGAATTTGATCAAGCAAAAAGAAATGAAATAAAAGCCTAAAACTATTATTTTTTTATATACATTTTTTGTGTCAAAAATTGGCATCAAAGTCTAAGAATAAAAAGGAAGAAAATTAGAGATTTAATACTACAAAGAAATAGCAAAAAAACTAATTAAACTAAACTAAAAAAATAAAGGAACAGGGGGTGCAGCAGGAAACCACAGGGGTGTGAAGAGGAAGAACAGGCGCTGGGGCCCAAGGTACAGAGGCCCAGCAAGGTCTTTTTGTTACAGATTTTTCTTGTGTAAAAAATGATGCAATGGACCATAGGGGGGTGCAGTAGCAAATTCGGCCCAGAGGTTTATACACAGATTGATCCACTTATTATTCAGATTTTATTTTCAATAAAAAAAATGAATTGAATTAAAATTAATAAAAACTTATGAAAAGGGATTTAGGGTTTTTATGTGTGACCTTTGGGATTCTGAAGAACTTCCCTCCTCCCTTCGACGTGAACGGCGGTAGTGTTGCAAGCTTTCTCCGGCGAACTCGTCCTCCACGATGGCTCGCTCCGCTTCGGTCTTCTCTTTGTTTTCGTATTTTCCGCGCGATTCCACAAGCGTGGTCGTGACATTGATGCTTCAGCCCCGATGAACAATAATTTGGAGATTTGATGATTGAAACGTTGATGAAGATGAGAGTGATTCGAGATGATGATTCAAACGAACGTGACGATGGAGAAGGTTGAAGAAGCTGAGGTGAAGAACAAGTTTCTTGCAGATCGAAGCGTGAAGTACGTTGATGAAGTTTCAGAACGAAGTTTGAAGGTGGTTAAAGGTGAGTTCTTTTCTTCTTTCAATCCTCTCTTTCTGTGAGTTTCTGTTACGCCAATGATTGAAGAAAAGAGCGAATTTCCTTTACAGGATTCAATTGAAGATTGTTGTTGGTTGATGAAGATGAAGATGCACAAGGTGATGTTGATGGTGAAGTGTAATTGAGAAGATGAAGATTGCGAGTTCTTGGGGATTGAAGCCAAATGAAGAAGGTTGCAGATTCTGAATGTGAAGATTGATTCTGAATGTGAAGATTGAAGATGAAAGTGAGGTATGAAGTGTAAATAGAAATGGTGGTTCTGGAATGGTGAAGGTTGAATGGAAGTGAAAGCAGAATTATGGTGGAGGGAGTGAAGAATGGTTGAAGGAGAGTGATGAAATGGTGGAGGAGAGTGATGAAATGGTGGAGAACTCAGTTACAACTTGAAGCCTTCTCAACCGTGGGATCAAAAGTTAGTTATGTTCAATGGATGGAGGAGATTGAGTCTGATTGAAAGGTTAGTTACAATTTGTAACAAACTGTTTTTTCTGTTATTGATAGCTAGGATAGTTGGTTACAAATCTGTTAGGTTAGTTTTGACAGTTAGGGTAAGTTATCGAAACTGAATTTTGGTTATGCTGTTGGTTTTGAATTTTTTGTAATGAACTTTGGAATTTTGACTTTGTGATATGATTTGAAGTGTGATGGATTTTTGATTTGAACCGTATGCTGGATTATGTGGATTTGGAAAAGAAATATGTGGGCTGATGTGTTGTTTCTGTATATGCAGGATATGGCAGCTGGTTTGTACAAGGCTCATGGTTAAGATGAAGTGGATTAGAATGTCAAAATGTATTTTTTTGTGTATTCTTTGATGTGATTTCCATGTGATGTAATGGTGTATAGACTGACTTTGTAAAATAGAGGGCTGTAACACTATATAGCAGTAACAAAAGTTTGAAACTCATACTGTTATTTGTGGAACTTTGGTGTCTTGAATAAAGTTTAAACTCCTTCCTTCCGTTGTCTTTTGAATTTGAATTTTCTAGCTTTATCAATTCTTGTAACCTTGAATGCATGTCCATATGATGAGACAACCCCAAAATATAATATAGACTTCTTGGCCAAACACTTCCGATCTCGATAGGATTCATAATATACCAAGTAAACTCTTACTCTCATAAGGTCTAAAACACATGTAACTTGTGAACCAAGTAACCCAATGTATTTATACTTTGTTGATAAGATGAAACCATAATCCAAGCTCCTTGAAATAGAATGACTTTGTATGATGATGACACGAAATACCATGGATTTGAGCCTTAATCCCATAGTTCCATATTCAAACAAGAACCAAATGAATTAAGCTTGAGTGAGGTAGAACCCTTAATTTCTAAGACCCTTGATCTCATGCTAAGTTTTTACTGACTAATGAAATATGATGCATTGGATGACTTAATGAAAGTATGCACATGAATGCAAAGCGGTAAGTCAATTATAAATAAAATTAGACGGGCAAATTTTGGGGTGCAACAGGTCCGATCGAGTTGGATGTGAAGCTTCAAAGATCGGGAGAATATATTGTCAAAATGTTGCGCTGTCTTTAACTACCCGTTTATAACAATATGTAACATTAAATTTCTGCTGAACTATTTATGTAATTTCGATTATTTATGATAAATATATGCTTTGTTGCTTTGTTGATATGGATTATGTCCCAAACATATTTCAGATATGCACATCCGAAATAACTTTTTTCTCAAAATAAAATGACTTTGAAAATGCATATGCAAAATCATTTTTTTTAGAAAAAATATACATTCGGATATGGATATCCAAAGAGTATTTTTGAATTTTTCAGATTTTCACCAGAAATCCCTAAAAAAAGTGCATGGGTGTGGAAAAATATTCTCAAATTAAAAAAAGTGTATGGGTGTGGAAAAATATTCTCAAATTATATGTGTTTTATTGTTATTTGATGATTTTGACAATATATTACATAAAAAGTTATTTGCTAGAGTCGTGGAGTAGGTTGATCTTTTCAAAAACGTTTTGTGACACTTTTCAAAATTGTATTAGATAATCAACAACATTATTTTTGGAATAAAACAATTCAGTTTTTAACTATAAAATTACTATTACGTACACAATAAATAAAATATACTTTTTAATGGTACAAAAACTAGTCATATATGATATGGAAACGTAATATTTGATATGTGTACCGATCTATCCTAAATCCTTAAAAATATATAAAAGTCTTATCAATTAAATATTATTTATTAATTTATTAATTGATTTAAACTAAAAAAATACTAGGATGAGGACAATATCTTAGAAAGTGTAATAGAACAGTCAATTTGTATTAGTTAAATTTTTGTAATGTGCCTTAAAACTTCCAGTGATGGTTTATTCACTAAACTCCAAACTGTACCGAAGTTGCAATTATGGAAATCATGGAAATGCAATCCTGTCTGATTCGAATCATGGAAGTTGTGATTTGAATCTTGGAAACATGAAAGCAATCTTTGACCATTGTGTAATCTTGATTCGAGTCATGTAATAGTGTGATTCAAATCACACTTCTAGAATCTCAATTTTTACAAAATGTAAAGTAATTTTGAGATTCTAACATTGTCATGACTTGAACCATTATCAAATATAGTTCTTAATCCGAAAACTCATTAGATTGACTTGAAGTATATTGCTGAAACTATAACCAAACATATCGATTTACCCATGTGTAAAAACGAATTTAAAAGTCAACCTTAAGATGTGCAATCAGTGGAGACACAGTAACGATATAAACAAAACAAAAAGTTAAAAGACAAGCAATCAAAACATAAACGCAAAAGGCAAACACAATGCAACTTCACCAGTCAGGTGAGGATATGGTTAAAAAATGTCTGTTATGGGTAAAGGAAACTTGAAACTATACAGAAGTTGAATTACTCAAATCAAATGTGTATTACCTACTCGGCTTGAAGAACAATCTATTGAATTTTGGACAATTGTAACAGATGAATCTGACCATAGTATTCAAAAATGGTACCTGCAAGATTTATCATGCGGACAAGGGAATGTTTATGTTTACTCAAATGTCATGTAATTGAATGTTTGTCATATTTACTCTTATGATGATTCCCATTTGCCTGAAAGGTGAAATAGAAGATAACACACAACTAGGCATTACATATATGGCCATTTTAGTTTCCAAGGCTTGAATACTTTAAGAAAAAAAGGAAATGGTAAAAGTTCTACCTGAACTGAAAGAAGTGAAAGAGACTTGCACTGATTGCATGATAGGAAAACAACTTAGATAAGATATTCCTAATAAAGCATTATGGAGAGTCAATATGAAGATCTATCAAGCCGCAGATACTTCATAACCTTCACTGATGACTTCAGTGCAAAGACTATTCATTTGATATTTTCAAAATATTCAAGGCCTTAGTGGAAAAAGAATAGAGGTGAATTTACATCCACTGCATCTAAATGATTTGTGCAACTTCCATGGGATCAAAAGGCCACTAACTGCATTCTACACTCCACAACAAAATGGGGTGTCAGAACGAAATAATGTGACACTCCTTTTAGACTGAATTCATTCTGTAAACTAATGGCTAGGCTTGGTGTGTTTGATCTAATTGAGATTAATTAATAATTAGTCATTGTTTGATATTTTGTTTGTTGTTAGTGTGTTTATGCTAGCATATGTTCAAATTAGGGGAATGTTGATTAGGCTTAATGTTGTAACTATGTAATTGGAGAATGCTGTTTGAGTGTAATTGGAGAGCTTAAGACTTTTAACTAAAACATGTTAGAAATATAAACCTTTGTAACATTAGTATTTCACTTAGGCCTATAAATAAGTTGAGTGGTCCTATGAACTAAACAAACTTATGAAATTTATTATATGTTACTCTCATCATGGTTTAAAACTGCGATTGCAAATTGCACTTATACCGTGAACTTTGATATTCCGATCATAGTTCTAAAACGCGGTCCCTAACCGCAATTGTAGCCATACTACTTTGTTTTCATACCGAATTTGGTGACACCATTAACCACAGAACTATTTATGATCACAAACCAAAATCAAATACAGTAACTGCAATTTCTTTACTTATCATATCAGAAATTATCTATTCTGCTACATCATAATTTCCTAAACACATTACATTATAATCACTGAACACAAAAACTGTGCCATCTCAATATTCAACACTACAAATCAATAGCAAAAGAAAAGACTTAACATGAACTCAAACTATCATACATTACATACACACCCTCAAAACATGATTCTTGAACCAATCAGTGACACCTTGAACCACAAAACTCCTTATGATCTTTACCATGATCAAAACAAAAGCTCTTGGAATGTTCAACAGAATTAACCAAATCATGATCTTTCAACCCAATAAGAAACTTGGACAACCCTTCAAGAAACAAAGCAGATTGATAAACAGAAGCAGCACTAATAATATCAACAAGAACACTTCTCCTCAATCTGTTTGCATAGAGAAAAACACTAACAAACTCTTCCATGTAAGCCTTCACATCATTTCCCACAGCAACTTTCCCTTTATTATCGCTGCGATCCCTACACGAAAACCAGTCTCCGACAACACGGTCGAGGAATCCTCCTTCCGCGCGTGCTATCCTTTCGTTCAGCGTTGGGACGATGGATTTCAGCCCGCATTCGATCTGTTCCATGCGCGTTATCAAAGTCTCCGACGGGTTCCTCCACGCCATGGATATCTGCCACGGACGATCAGAAGAGATCGAACCAGACATGTTCTCGTCTGATTCGATTTCTTCGTCCTCAAGAAAAGACCGCGCGAGGTTTGTGAAGACGAAAGGGTGGATGTCGGAGATCCAAAGGAGAGGCTTTTCCAAGGAGTTACGCCAGTCTTGGTTGAGAATCTGCGAAGCATCGGTTGTAGCGGCCGCGTCGAGGGCGTGGTAGTAAGATTGGAAATGCTGGTGGAGAAGCTCAACGTGGGTTGAGAGAAGGGTTAATGAGTCGCCGGAGATCGAGCGACGGAGCAACGGGAGGTGGTTGTTTTTGAGGGTGTTGAACCATTCTGTGTAGTATTCTTTGAATGGACGTGGTGAAGTGTGTTGCTTCTGTCTGGTGAATACTGATTTCAGCATTTTTGTGATTCTGGTTCTTCTTCTTTTCTTGGAGATGAATCTTGTTTTGCAGAATGGAATGATAACTGTTTTGTTTTGGAGAATGGGAACCAAAGTTAGTTATAACAGAAATTTGAAAGTGAACTAACAGAAAAGGTTAATTATGGTTAAACACAATTAGCATTTGTTAATCACCTTAAATGTAGATAGAGATCTTAATTAACTCTATGGTATAAGGCATAAAAACCCTCTTAAGAGTTTTAGAAGATTTTTTGAAAATGATATATTTTTTGGGAGTTTTTAAATCCCTGTTAACAGTTTTATGAGTTTTATGAAATTGTTATTATATCATGGAAAACTTTAACTTGGGCTTTAGTTAGTTTAAGATAACTTTCATACTTAGGCTTGTAAAACTATGTCTTCTTAAATTATAATACAAATTAGGCATGTATGTTTTAGCTTTGAAAAATAGATTTTTTTATTTAATTTCAAAAATGACTTTTATAAAAATATTTTTTAAAATATTATAAATTTTTATATATTTTTTAAATTAAAAGAGTATTTTTGATATTTTATAACATAAATATACATTATTGAAGTTTTTTTTTAATAAACATACATTATTGAAGATTAAAACATAGTCAAAATGATAATTTTAAAAAAAATTATATTTCAAAAATAATTTTTATAAATAAATTATTTGAAATAGTTTTAAAATTAAGTGATTTTTTTTATGTAATTTTAATATTCAAAAAAATTTCAATAAAATATTCAAAATAACATTTTAAAAATAACTATTTAAATTAAAGTTTCAATTGAAGTTTTTATAAATAGTTTTTTTATAAACTTTTCTGCGAATGATTTTCTCACTTATTTAAAGTTCCTTAGTTAGTTAAGTTGGAACATCAATCACCTATTTAACAATAATTTATGATAATTTCTTTATAAATTTTATAGGGGAAATACCTGCTGAAAACCCTTAAATACCTCTAAATTTCGGAGATGCATCTTCGAAGGCTCCAATTTTCACATTTTCAATAATTTCGGAGATACATCTCCGAAGTCACCCATTTTTTGGGTGTTTTCGAATATGCATCTCTGAAATCACCTATGGACCAGTTTCGGAGATGCATCTCTGAAATATGCTCTGAGTTTTTCTATTTTTTTTCAAAACAATGATTAATCCCATATTTTACATTAATCGACAAAATATAACAGAATCGACAAAATATAACACGTAAATTAGAATAAAATATCAATATTATAAATACGAAAATAGTTGTACGAGTAAGTGCTCAGTGTCAAAATATTACAACACGAATACAAAAAAGTCATGAATAAAATATAAATAGGAAACTGCTACTGAGTTTGCCTAATACAAACACCCTACGATCTCCTCTGCCTACTATACGCCGCCGCACCAGTCGCCTCTCTGACAACCCTCTCCATGACGGCAATCGCCTCATCACCGCCCCGCTGCATGATCCCTCTGTCCAACACCTCCTCCTGGTGTTCCTCAACCTCACGCGAAGAAGACGCCCGAGTCAGCCTACTCCTCGATCCTGATGAGGAACTAGCAGGCGCCTCATCCATTTGGACGTATACTTGTACTCGACCCCGTTCTCGTGTCGCTACTAACTGTGTAGCACACTCGTGTCGAGCCGATGTCGTCTGGGTTTCCCTACCCTGTCTAAGTCGTGCCTGATTCTTGACATTTTCATGAAAAAATTGCACCACGTAAGACGTTGAAACAATTCAAAAAATAAAAAAAACAGTTCAAACTAAATTCGGAAGTGCATTTCTGAAACTGGTCAGAGGTGATTTCGGAAATGCACTTCCGAAAACGCCTGCGATTCTCCATTTTTACAATCCCCATTTCTTGACCTAAACCATTAAAAAATCCAATTTTTACCAACCAAACACTACTACATGTTGCGAATAAATTCAACTAACTACATTTTGTTAATTTCTAGTAGCCCTAACAAGATTATCAATGATAGAGTTTAAAGTTTAGAAACTTACACTTTGTTTGAAGCTTTTAGTGTGACATTGAGTGAGCCTTTGAGTCCTTTGATGTTGTTGATGCATCTCCGAATTATATGAGCATTTATGAAATTTCGTTAGGGGTTGGCAAGAAGGCATGGGGGTCTATAAACAAATTGTCTCATTTAAAATTGATTTTATCTCTGATTTGGATCGACCATGGATCCAAAAAGGGATAGCCTCAATTATTCGTCCAAAGTTAATCTATCAAGGGACGTCCATAACGTCCCTTTATATATGAGGCATCCCACGTGATATCTGAGGTATTCTCTGTATCATAATTCACTATACTTTTTATTTTTTTACTGACTTGGACTTTAGAGTGCTAACCATGCAGACCTACCTTTGCGCCGCACATTGAAGAATTGTCCCACTGCATCAAGACTCTCCTTTATCATTTCACCAAGTATTTCCAGTTCCATATTAGAATAATCTCAAACATCAGTTTTAATAGCTAGATCATGTTTATCAAATGCTCGTCCTAGAGAGAGATAGATAGGGGGAATAAGAGTAATAAAATGAGTGAATAAAGTTGTTTATTGATTCAACAAACAAAGAATTATAGAGAAGATATAATCCTATATCTCCCATGGATCTATAACTTCTATAAGAAACTCGCAACCTAATACTCATAACTAACTTAAGCTAAAAACTAAGGTAAGCTACACTCACTCACTCAACCCCTTATATTGAGGATAGTTACGACTATCCCAAGTAATTCACATCATCAAAGACTTATGGATTAGTAACCAACTCATTCTTAAGTCTTCTAGAATAGACTAACCACTTTTTAGGCTCATTAATCTAATTGTGGGCTTATTCGCTAGTTGCACCCCTAACAATACCACTTTTTAAACCAAATGCTCTGTCCTCAAGGCCAAATTTAGGAAATTTGCTCTTAATTGTAATCACGTCTTCCCAAGTAGCTTCTTCAGTCATCTTGTCCCTCCGCTCCACTAACACTTGCACCTCTTCTTCCTTATTCTAATGCACAGTACACTAGGATAGTACCTAATCTGCTTCGACTTGTTCAGTATAATTACTAGTCAAGTTATCAAGTATCTTCTCTTCTACTTGGTACTCCCCCACCATTTTCTTCAAAAGTGAGACATGGAAAATAAGATGCACTTTGGACTCAATAGGGAGCTTAAGCTTGTATGCCATCACACCCACCTTCTTTATCACAAAATAAGGCCCATAATTGCGTACAACTAACTTATTATTAATCTTGGTTACAACAAATTGTTGGCAATATGCCCCCAGGTTAACAAAGAACCATTCATTTATCTCAAAGCTTCATTATTTTCTTTTATTGTCTACCAACTCTCTTCTATGCCCTTTTGCCCTTATCAAATGTTCATACAACTATTTCATTGGTTCATCTCTATCCAATAATTCCCTCTGCATAAATTTAACCCTCGTTTGTCCCTATCTTTATCGTGTGATTGTAGGAGGTATTTTTCCATAAAATGTTTCTAATGGACTAGTCTTTCTTGCTGAATTATGATAGGTAGTATTAAATCAATACTCCGTCAAATAAACCCATATCATCCATGTCTTGAGTTCATCAATAGTAAAACACCTCAAGTAGGTTACCAAGCATCCATGTTTGTATTCAAAACCTTGATGAGTCTCGCCAATTTGGTTGAACCTATTTCAAAATATCCATTAACTTATCATCCTCGTTGTCATACCCCAATTTTTGACCCAAATATCCCACTTCATTTATCATCATCATTCATCTCATCTAGAAATCATTCATCATCACTAACCCCCAAAATACAAAAGATGTGTTTGCTTGTTTACTTCTTTCACAAGATAGGTGTGATTGATCAAGGAGCTCAGGCAATTGGGGTTTTATGGCTCACAAAGGGACTCAAGATTCTCATATTTTAAATTGATTTCCCTCATCAATATTTAGGCTCAAGAATGCTTCAAATCAAGATCATCAACTTTCAAGTTCATCTAGTACACCAATTAGGATTTTGACCTAATTCATTAAAAAGGTTGACTTTTGGTCAAAGCATGGTCTTGTGGCTCAAAACATGATTCAAGGACCTCAAATACTTCATTATAGCTCATTCATATCACTAATTTGGCTATAAGAGCTTGATTCAATTGGCATTGGAAAGATTGCAATTCAATTGATAAAAATCAAATGTTTAAGGTTTACCTTTGACTTTTGGAATTTTTGGTCAACTATGGACTTCTAAGGTCAAAGATCATGAAAATATCATTATTAAGGTCATTTGATCAATTTTAATCAAGAAAATAAGTCAAAAGTTTCAAATTGAAACTAGAGTTTTTTGGAAAAAAAATCTTTAAGTTATGAAAATCTCCATGTTCAAGTACTCAACTATGAAGACTTGTAACTTCTTCATCAAGCCACCATTTTTCATGCTCCAAAGATCAAATTGAAGAGGAAATTTCATACAACAACTTTGACCTAGAGGATGGATTCCGATAAGGTGCAAGGATTTTGAGTTATGAAGCCATGAACATGATGTCTCAAAAGAAAACACTTAGAGAAATTTTCAAGACAATTTTGATCCATAAAATTTCTTGACTTTGAGGCCATTTTTCACAATGATCCTTTTTTATTCAAGAAAAAAATCCAAACATGAAAGTTGAAGAGGATGTTATAAGCTTTCTAAAAAGTCCAAGAGCATGAATTTATCATGTGTGAGCTAAGAGAATCGAATTTGTGAATATGGCACCATGAAGTTGTTCTTGAGGACCATTTCCATGTTCAACCAAGTTGCAATTCTCAAACCATTCATCTACTAATAAGTTTGCATACCTACATCACCCCAAAATCTTGTTATAATCTGATCTTTACACCATTAATTGAAGCATTATCCAAATGGTTAAGGGTTTGTCCATCAAAACATTCCATTTTTGCACTAAAGGCACCGTTGTCATTCTTGAGAAGTCACATTAATCACAAAAATTTAAGCATTGAGCCCATACTTGGTTGCTTCTGATCACAAAACATTTTAGATCCAAAAAGCAACCATTTATAACCTACAAAACATGCTTGATCACCTTGTAACCATGACTTTCAAGATAACTTCCCATTAAGCCAACTAAGTCAACTTGAGCTTGGTAACTTCAAATGAACCAATTCCTTAACTCACAAATTAGATTTTGTGCCTATAAATAGAGGCCCTTGCCTCTAAAATGAAAGACACAAAAAATCTCAAAATCACGACCTCACTTGAAAGCTCCATTTTTTCACTTTGCACAAACTTGTAAATTCTGAGTTTCTCTCAAGTTCTTTGCAAACTAACCATTCAAACACTTCATATACATCATATAGAAGCTGTAGAAACCTTAAGAACTTGAAAAGTATGGGTTTAAACTGTTCATTGATCCTTTTAAAATAACTTGGACACCCATCATTTTCCTAATGTCAGCAATTACCTTCTTCTCCTGCCAAAAAACTATGTGAATAAGCAGCCAGATTCACAGGTTCAAATGTCAAAACATAAACAAAAGGCATATCTTGTAAAATAAAGACATGGCGTAAAAGTAAGTAAATATTTACATAGAGCAAAATTAGAGTTTATTTATTGTCATCTTACTAAGCATGAAAACATACCATGGAAGGCTACATTTCAATCTCATCAAGCAGGAAAATAAATTTTTAACAGCACATAAACTTACCTTTATTCAAACAAACAGTAGCAACAACACTTCATCTAACAATAACAAATCATCGCGAAGCAAGAATCAACATGAAGAGATCAACTCAAAAAAGCCAAATCCTGAAGAAAAAAATTATATTAAAGATTCATAAGTGAATAATGAAAATCGAAATCGTAGATATCAGAAGAGTGTGAATTTATGGAGATAAACCCTGAATTTGATGGATTCATAAGCAAAAACCTTTGAAACTGATAGATTTAGACCTTTGATTATAACTTGGTGTTGCGTTGGAGAAGAATATTGTAACACCCCATTTCTACCCAGCGAATATTATAAAAATCAGAGTTATAAAATTTTAACATACGAATAGGATGCTACATCTACTTCGTAAAACAACGGAATTTAGTGGCACTTAAAATAGATACATAACACATCATTTCCAGATGAACCGATAACAACCTATTTAGTCTTTAAAATTCAAAACAATTTCATTACTATGCAGCGGATTCACAAAACTCAATTTAAAATGACATAATCTCATGTCCAACTCAAAACAACTTCAAGACATCAAGTCTTTAATGAAAACAACTTAAAAATCCAGCAACATAATAAAACCCAACACTAAAGAAAACACGCGTTCATCCCCCCTCCCGAGTATTACGTATCAGAGCGACCAACACCTGACCCGAGCTAATGAAGGTAAGCAGTATTTGCCTTGGATTACATGTACGTTACCAATATAGGGGTAACATTCAAATAGAAGGGGTGAGATATTGAACCATATAACTGAGTTTATGATAACCAATATATTAGATCAGATTATATAAAATCACCACTTCACAACTTTCAGACAACAGTTATCACAACAAATCCTCAACATAATATCACAACCAAATCATCAGCATATTATCACATCAAAATCATCAGCATATTATCACAACAAAATCATCCACATAATAACACAACAAAAACATCAACATGATATAACCACTTGTTCATCATCACAACAACTCAAAAGATGCAACTCGAAATGCGACTCGTACAATGCACATGCATGTGGTACCATTGGAGAAAAACTTCCAACTTAATAACAGAGTAAAACTCCTAACTTAATAATGGAGCATAACTCCCAACTTAATAACAGAGCAGAACTCCCAACTTAATAAATTCCAATTAATATAGGCATCAACAAGGCATAAGCCTTCATCACAGTTTGTCAGTCCAGGTTGTCGCAAAATATGCAAATGTATGTGACTCGATGAAATGCGACACCACAAAATGCAACTTCAACAACAACAACAACAACTTAAACATCAACGAGGCAAAACCTCCAACTTATATTCTGCCAATAAATAGAGGCAAATCATCAACATCACATTGTCACATGTTTATTATTATAAGCTGTTTCATCTTTGTCATCACATCATTACAACAACAGCACAATAAAATAATTGCATCTCAACAATCAAAACAACATTGGCCATGAGCCAACAACTTAGTCTTGCCAATAAATAGGCACAACTACAATATGTCAGCACACCCGTAAGCCTACAACTTATCTGCCAAGAATTTGATGCAACAAAACAACAACAACACAACGACGACATCAACAATTATCAACAACATACCAACAACAACAACAATTATCAACAGATCTTATTAAAAGCAACAACAACAATTATCGACAACTACAACATATTAGCAACAACAACAACGATTATAAACAACATTACAACGAATATAATTCAGCAGCAACACATAAACAAATCGCCATTGGCCATGGGCGTACAACTTAATATTTGCGAATAATTAGAGGCAATTCAACAAAATTCAACAACAACAGAAATTCTCCATTTTTCGGCAAAATATACAACACATCGAATCAACCAAAATACGCAAAAAATGTTCCGTAATTACTCATACGACTCAACTATACCGGCCAATTAGTTATCGATTACGAATTCTATCATTTCTACTTGGTACTAATATGTCTTATTAAGTCTCTGTTAATTTAATTAAGTCTACTATTCATACTGTTACCAAAATTAATCTTCCAAAACCTGCTAAATAAATTGGCTGCTACTGACTCTGATATTTTACTGCTACTGTATAATTTCACTATTATTCTGCTTTTTAATTCTTCTGCTAATGTCTGCTACAGTTACCAATATTTTCTTTACTGAAATTAGAAATCTTAAACATGATTCTCATATTAAGTTATATTATAATGTGTTAATGAAAACCATATAGCATAGATCTTAGAATACGATGTGCTACAGTACCGTAATGATATTCAGCTACATGTTAAATCTATCCAAACAAGTACAAGCCAATTTTTCTTGTTTCTAAAACCTATCGGTACTATTTCTAACACTAAAGTCTCAGTATGTCATATACTATTATTTATTAAGATGACATTACAATATAAATAATGAAGCAATTAGGTGGAAATTAGTACTACTAACTACATGTACCTAAATTAATTTAATAGAATAAAGGCACTATGAAACAAATGGTGGCAGTCACCACATGTACTATGGGTGAGTGCCCATTTCCTTCATAACCATGGGAGCAAACGCTCCCTTTTCTCAATATCTTAGGGGATGGGCGCCCCCTTCTCTACCAACCAAGTGGCACTCACCACCATGCACACACACACAATGGGGTGGACTCCCCCATAGTTCTCTTTTTTTTGTTCCTTCTACCTACAGACTTCAACGGTAATTACAGTTTTTCAATTTAACCAATTCAACACCATTACAACAAAACAAAATTATACCCAATCAACATAGAATAATTTTTCAATATCAGCCATAACAAATCAAACACAAAACATGAGCAATTTTACAAACCCAATCCCACATACTATTCATCATATGCCCCATTATAGAGTCAGAACCCCACCCTTACCTTGGATTGGAGACCGCTCTATTCTGCCGACTGAACTTGTAACGCCCCGATAATTTAATTAATTATTCAATTAAATTATTGCGGATTTAATTGTTAAAAATGTTGAAGTTGGAATTATTGGCAAAATACTTTGAGATATTATTTAATTGATGGATTGATTAAGTTGTAGAAAATAATGTAGTATTAATTTATTGGGGTATTATAAGACAATATTATTATGGGCTTAATTAAGTGTTGATGGTAGTAGGAATGGGAGGTGTGTTGTTAGGCCAAATAAGAATATTATTATTATTATTATTTGGTTAAAAAGGAAAATATTTGGTTTTATTCCATCAGTAGGAAGAGAAGAAGAATAAGGGTTTTGGAGAAGAAGATGGATCGTGAAAAAGTGCAGAGGAGGAAAAGTTGGAAGCTGCGACAAAGCGGATTTGACCGGATAATTATAGAGAGACCATCAATCCAAGGTAAGGGTGGGGTTCAATCTCTATAACCGGGTATATGATAAACCATATATGGGTTGGGTTGTATAAAGTATTGCCTCTGTGTTTGTTGATCTGTGTTGAATTGAGTTGATGAATCTGATAAAAAGGTCAATTATTATTGATGGAACTATATTGATGAAATTGTGGTTGTTGCTGCTATTGATACCGTGTTTCGATTGTATATTGTATTGTGGGATTTCTGAATCGAAGCATGATTGAGAATCAGTATTTGAATATATAAATATGTGGTGGAAGAAGACACTGGAGACCGAATGAAAATAGAAAATTAATAGGTGCAGTTTCGTAAGAATGAAGAAGAAGAAGTTTGGGTTTGGGACGGGGGCCACCTAGAGAGTGGGTGATGAGGGACAGGAGGGCGGGTGCCCTTGAAGAGGAAAGAGGGAGGGACGATCGTCCCTTAGTAGTGGTGGGGGCCAATGAAAGTTGTTGTTCCTATTTGACCTTTAGATTATGGCTTCATAACTTTAGTAATATATTTAGCCACTATAATTTGAATAAAACAATTGCAGGATTATATTTAGTAATAGCATACTAATAGAGTTGTATGGAAGCGGATAAATAGAATTAATATAAATTGTAGGAGTAGTGCAATTAGCAGAGACATATGGTAAATAGTAGCATAATAGCAGAAATACTAAAGTGACAATAGTAGTGTATTTTGATGACAATATAGTTTTAATAACAGAAAATAATTAGAAGCATTTGCAGAAACAGTATGGTAATTAGTAGAACCATAGCAGTATTATTCAGTAGTTATGCAAGAAGTAAAAATAATACCGATTTTGTCGAATTAGCCTAATTATGCGGTAAACTTAGTTGTCCAGAATTAATCAAAACTTTTCAGGGGTAATTAATATATGTTAGTAGGTATTTTTGGTTGGTTTATTTGGTTTGAATTATATCGAACATGTTGATTTGCAGGTACAGTTGAATAATTTGAATTGTTCCAATTTATGAACATTATTAAGTTGTAGGCATTATAACCAATGTTGATTGAATTGAGTTGCTATTCTTATAAGTTATTGTTGATGCATTGATTAAGTTGTAGGCCTATGGCCAGTGTTGAAGTGACGATGAGTACCTCTGTTTATTGGTATCGTGACGATATAGGCTTATACCTTTTGTGACGATGATTGTTGTTGTTGTATGTGATTGTTACATTCATTGGGTCACATACATTTGCATTTTTGTGACGGCCTGGATTGGAAAATTAGCGACGAAGGCTTTTGTCTTGATGTCTTTATTAACTGGCAATTTTCTAAGTTGGGAGTTTTGCTCCGTTATTAAGTTGGAAGTTCTGCTCCAATGGTACCACATGCATGTGCATAGTTGAGTCACATCTTGAGTTGTGTGTTAAAATAAGTTGTTGTTATTAAGTTGTGCTGATTTAAGTTATTATGCTGATGTGATGGTCAATTAAAGTTGTCTTGTTGTTGTTATTAAGTTGGTTGTCGGTTGTTGCATAAATGTGGTTATAAAATGGTGATATTTGTATGGTCTAATCTAATATATTATTTATCATACACTTGTTTATATTGATTTGATATCTCACCCTTTCTTTTGTTTCGCTGTTACCTTTATACTGGTAACGTGCAGGTGATTCATTGTGATGAAGATTTAGTAGCTTCATTGAGTCCAAGTCGGTGTTGTCGCTCTTAATCAATTATACGCATTCTTAATCGATTAAAAAGTTTTTTGTCTTTCTCTAATCAATTAGCTAATGGATTTAATCAATTAAGTAGTGTATAAAAGCTTCCTAAATGTTTAGGAACACCCTTGATCAAACCTGTAGTGGTGAAATTGGTGAGGCTAAAGCCATGGAAAATACTTAGCTCATTTGTTTTAAACAGAGTCGCCACCGCGCTTTACTGTTTCCAAAAAGGAATGGGAGAAAGAGCGAATAAAACCCACAGAAGTTTTTAAAATCAAAACTAATAAACTTATCTAAGGGGAAGGTTTTAAGCACCCCTCATATCCATGGTACTCCATGAGAACCTCTTTGAAAATGTTATTGTTTTTGTGTACATCTATTTGAAAAGCATATGTGTATTTGTTTAAAAAGAGTGTGGGGATGGGAAAAGAAGTTTTTGAAAGTGAGCTCGATAAGACATCGCATCTTAGGCCTACATACCCCTTTAACAATAGGGAAGTCAGAGCTTTTGTAGTTCCTCTTAAAAGGAAAATAAAAGGGGGCCAAAGTGGCCAAAATATTTTTTGGATGTTAAGCTTTAACAATATTTAACAAGTTTTTAAAAGGTTAAGCTTTAACAATACTTAACAAGTTTTTAATAAAAAAGGGGATCAAGCTTTAACAATACAGGGTCAATGGACTAAGAGTAGTTTCACCGGGAATAATTCTTCTCTTAGTACCAAGGTTTTAAAACAAAAAAGGTGGTTGAGCTTTAATAATACAAAACCAAATAAAAGGGACCAAGCTTTAGAAATACAAGGTCAATGGACTAAGAGTAGTTTCACCGGGAATAATTCTCCTCTTAGTACCAAGGTTTAAAAAACACAAGGGTTTGGTTAAGCTTTAACAATACAAAATCATAAAACAAGTGAAAAGCTTTAACAATACTTTAACACAAAAATAAAAGAGATTTGGAAAGAGTTTGAGTACCTTGACAATTTTAGTCAATACCATTCCCATTCCTTTTGGATTTTCAACAAACAACTTAAGCAATCAGACAATGGATACCTCAAGTGTGTGTGTGATGATATGTTTCACAAAAGACAAACAAGTAAGTAAAATAATCATCAAAAATAATGAGAAAGGATGTTTATACCTTTGGATGGATTCACATATGAATGAATGATGAATGATGAATGTGAAACTCACACATGTGGGTTAGATAAACAAAGTATATATAAAGATAATACAATGGATAATGGGTACAAAACACAATGATAAAGATCAACATGTATGTACAAAGGATAATAGTTAAGATAAACAAATAAGTACAAAACACAAGGATTGAAATTAACAAGTATATGTATAAAGTAAAAAGTTCATGGATAAGCAAATATCAACATGTTTCTTTTTGGATTAGGGTTTTAAACCTAGGGTTTTTGAAATTAGGGTTTGAAATTAACATCTAACCCTAATTAATTTTCATGACTAAATACCAAATCCTAAAAGAGAATTGGTCTAAGGGTACATGGAAAAGTCAAAGACATGACATCCTAACCCTAAACAAATATTTACAAAAATATACAAAGTCACTTTGAAGAAATATTCAAATAAAAATGATTTTTGGTTGATTTTTCATACATAAAAAGACATGTTTTTGATTAATTCTTAAATGATAAAATATTAATGTTTTTTGGATTTTTAATTTATGACATGGAAATAGACAACATAAATAAATAGCACAAAAAATTGAAGTTAAAATAGTTAAGTTTGCTATTTTAAATAAATTATCAAAGTTTAAATAAAAAGTAAAATAAAAGGTGATAAAAAGAAGGTTTTGTCTTCAAAGGGGTTTGAGCCCAGGTCCCTTGGATTGCAAGTCAAAAGATTAGCCACTGGGCCATGCGCTTGGCCAAGTTAGTGGATGCAACCATGTGGTAAAATATCAAAACAAGTGCATAAATGAAGAAAACACAAAAAATGAGATTTCTTGCAAATGGTGGGGCTCGAATCCACGCACTAGGGGGGAAGAGAACTAAGGGCGTGCTGCTAACCAAGTGTGCTGTAACAATGTAGTCATTTAGTAAACGCCTTCAATTCATTATATTTTTAAAACAAGCCCTAAATGGAATTTTTGAAACTTCATCTTCTTCACTCAGCAACGTGAAAAACAACAACAATTAACCATGGCGCCAAATTCAAACTTCTCTTAAACTCAATCAATTTTGACAAATTAAAACCCTAACATGATCAGCATGAAGACACGAGTCTAACCATATAGCTTTTGCAAATTGATTCAAACTAACACTCATGAATTTCCAGAAAATAAGCATGAACCCTAATTTTTCAAAATCAAATTAAATGATTTACATTGTGAATAAATGAATGAAACCAGAGGGCTTTTAATCCTTAGACAATTCTAAACACAATGGTATCAAGTTTTAATGCAAATGGTACCTCTAACTAGAAGTTTGAGTATGAGCTCCTACCTTGCGAAATTGGAAATTGAAAGCTGCTTTAGAGGAGCTTCAAAACTGATTTGATGATCTGGATAGCTTGCCTTGACCTCCCTGAAGCTAATGGAGTGCTTAGGATGGACTGAGGGTGCCTGTAACTTCAAACCCGATACCTCATTCTTCTTGAGCAAATAACAATGTCAAATGATGAAGATGATGTTACAGAGGCTATCTAATGATCTGGATAGCTTCTATAACTAATATATGAGGTGTTTGAGTGTTTGGTTTAGTTTGAAATGGCCTGTAGGGTTCTACACAAGTTCAAGTGCAAGTGAGGTATGTAAAAATGAAACTTGGTGAAAATGGAGTTACAGGTCCTAAGTAATGGTTTGAATAGCTTCTATTTGATGTATAAAAGCTATCTGAAGTGTTTGTTTGGTAGGTTTGTGTTTAGTTTGTATTTTGGCAAGTTAAGACCTTTATTACATGAAAATGGAAGTGAAAATGGTGTTTTTTGGTTAGAGGGGTTTTGAGAGGTTGTGGAAGTGGTAGACAGCTTCTAAATTTTATTTAGAAGTTGTTTGAAACCTTGTTTGACACTTAGAATTGCTTGAACTCAAAATCACTAGAAAAATGCAAAGATAGGAATTTGGAGAATTTCAAGTGAGAGGTGACTTGGAGAATTCTGGTGTGTTTGATCAAGGGAGTGATACCCTCTATTTACAGGCACAATTTAGGGTTTGTAGAGGGAAAAAACTCAGAATTTTGAGTTCACATGTGATACTTGTACCACATTGCTTGTTTGCGAAGAAATGAGAAAGTTATGATTTCAATGGTGAAGTACAAGGCTCAAGCATGCTTCCATGACTTTATTCTGAACATTAGGAGCTTGCTTGGGGTGTTTGTAATGCTTTTGGTGCAGAAGAGACATTGTAGTGGCTCAAGAGAAGAGTTGTTGGTGATTAAAGCCACTTTACTAGAATGGAAGTGTGATCTTTATGCCCTTAATGGAATGATTCAATGGTTAATGACTTAAGCACTTGGATTATAGCTCAAAATCAAGTGTAATCTTCTGATTTTGGTGTCTCAAACAAGTTAGAGGACCTGCAAGAAAGGAATCTTTCATTTTGAAATGGTTTTGGTTCATAACTTCTTCATGTTCATGGAGTTTTTTTAAGTGTTAAGGAGCCTTCTTTGCAAAATCACATCTCATAGCTCAAGCCATGGATTTTCATGCTATTGGTCTCTTTAGAAAGACCTTGCTACATACTTCAAGTCACTTGTTAAAAGTTTTCTCAAACTCTTTTGGGATCATGGAGAAAAATGGCCACAAAGTTAAGAAAAATCTAAGTGAAAACACTTAAAATTTAAAGTTTTTTGAACATAATCTTCAAAATTCCATATCTCTCAAAATAATCATTTTTGATGAAAACTAGAGCAGAGACAAAGTTGTTTGTTTGATTAAGGTCTACAACTTTCATGTTGGGAGATTTTTGAGTGTGTTGGCAAAATTTGAAGTTCCCAAAATTAGGTTAAAATCACTTAAAACCCTAATTTTGACTTTTGTTGACTTTTTGATTCTTGATGAATTTTCTTGATTTATCATGGTCAAATGTCTTATGATGATGATTTGAATCCTTAAAAGTTCATGGTTGACCATTTTTCTCAAAAGTCAACGGTTGACCCACATAGTTGACTTTTTTCCAAATGAATTGCAGTTTTGTGGATTTCATATGAATCAAGCTCTCCTCTTCAAATGAATGATATGAATGGACCATAATGTTGATTTGGATGCCCTTGAATCATGGTTTGAGTCTTGGAGCCATGTCCTGATTAAAAGTCAACTCTCTAGTAGAATTAGGTCAAAAACCCTAATTTGGATCCTCATGTGATCTTGAGAGTTGTTGATCCTGAATTGGGCTATCCTTGGACTTAGATATTGATGAGAGAACCCTTTGAATCATGGGAGAATGTTGAAATTCCTTGTGGGCCTCAAAACCCTAATTTTCTCAGTCTCCTCTTGATTAGTCTCATGTCTTAGGACACAAGTAACAAACAACAATTTTTTTTTTTGTATTTTTGCGTTAACAAATGATATTTGTATGATGATAATGATGATCCTAATATTTGGAATATGGTGGGATCTCAGTGGTCAAAAATTGGGCTACAACAAAACCCACAAGCACCTTGATGGTTCCTTTAAGCGTTTTAAGGCGTTTTTATCAAATACAGAGGTTTAAAACACTATTTAGGTAAGTGTGTGCACTGCCTTAATAATTCGAGAATTAATCTAATATATTTACAAGATTCTGATCACTCAAACACGGATCAGATGAAATTTCACACTTTCTCTCTTTCACAATGTTTAATCCTTCAAGATCTCTTGCTTGATTCATCAAAGATTTAGCACTTCATATGGGACTTGGATTCTTCTATCTGATGAGGCTTGATATAAATATTTGATACACACTATCACCAGAGATATTGCTTTAGTAGGGATCATCAAAGATTCCACCGAATGTTGCTTGACATTAGGTGCTATCCTTAAGAGACTGACTTTGACATTTTGATCTTTATAAGCAAGACAACTTGATCATCTTCATTATAACTTCATATGAAGACTTCACATGTTATTGATCACAAATGTTATTTTTAAATTAATGAGTGAATCTTATTTTTTTTAAATAAGAGCAACTTTTTTTATTTAGATATTTTTATAAATATTCTCGGGAAATATATTAAAATATATATTTTCTTACATAATAAAATTAACATGTGTCCCAAAGACACACATTAAAAACCTAAAAATAAAAAATAAGTATTGAAAAATATACAGATAAACACTTTAATGAAAACAATACACAATTTTTAAAAATTAATTTCTTTTAATTTAGTCATGCAGCATTTTACACGTGCCCGGCATGATAGCATTACCCTTTCTTATATATGACAGATATGATAGATTTGTTTCATATTTGTTCCATTTTCTGTTTACAAAAAATCCCATAGCGAGAAAAACCACATATCCTGCAAAACTTCCGTTGCCGTAAGAAACCTATAATGGCCGATTCCACTCTCAAATTGGGGCAACAGAAATTCCGAGCAAACCCTAACCCTTCCTTCCATAAGAGCTTTTCCATTCAAAAACCCATTTCTAGCGCCTATAAAACAACCACGATGATCCCCGACGATGCCGCTGAAGCAACGGTTGCAAAACCGAAATGAAGCGCTTTCCAACAAGAGAGGGTGATGATGAAGTGACGAAACGAGATTTACTGGAATCAACACTTTGAAGGAGCCAAAATTCACCGGTAAGCACATTGGTTATGGTGGTTACAATTTCTATTTTGCCTTTGATTAGGATTCTTTGAAGTGATTAGATAACTGTATTGGCGATTAAAGTGTTTCCAAATTCATAAATTGTTAGACCTAGAAAATAAGCGTATGCTAGAATATAAGTGTATGTTTGGTTTCACATTAGGAACACTCCGAATTGATTCAGAATGTGTAGAATTGATTTTAACATGTTTGGTTGCTCACAAATATAATTGATTATGCTTTTTAGAATTGATTCTTACTTAATCTTGAATTTGTAGCTTTTAAGTCTAAACACGATTTTTACGCTGAAATTTAAATGTAATGTTCAACTCACTTTTGCAGCAACTAATCCAAACATAAATCACTTTATTTTCAACTTACTTTTATAACATGTTTGGTTTGACTTTTGAAAGAGGCAAAAACAATTCTAGAGGTGTAGAATTGATTATGGAGTGATTTTGAGGTGTTTGATTCTTCTAACGTAGAATTGATTATGCCTCCAAAATTGATTCTACTTAAAGATATAATTTGTAGCTTTTGAATTTAAACGTGATTTTTATACTGAAGTTTGTCATTCAACTCACTTTTACATAGATGTATCCAAATATAAATCAATTATGTCAAATTCAATTAGTTTAAGATCAATTCTGTCTACTGCCAATCCAAACACACATTTAGCCAAAATCAATTTTCCTCACCACATGATCAAACACACAATGTGATTTTATTCATTCAAATTTTTTACTCAATAAAGTGCAACCACTCTGCAGAGAATATCAATATCAAACCCTAATTTCAGTTTCAATGTTATTGTAGGATCTTACCTCCAACTCTTTTACTGGAAATTTACCTGCAATGCAACTGAAGCAACCTGTAAGCAATCCTTCCTTTAGTATTTTTGTATTGCATTCACTGTATTGTTGTTTGTTCATATGAATTGTAATATTTAGTTTTTGATTACCCTCTAAAAACCCAGTTGAATCTTGTGAAAAATAAGAACATTAATTATTTTCATTTTAAAAGGCACCAAATACACATCTTAAATATTGCAGTCAGAGAACATACACTTATTATGCTTAAACAAAATCATAATATTAACGCAACAGTAAATATATAGGAGTAGGATATCGTTAAGAACCATATAAAAATCTCAATCTTCCTTATAGTCAAAAGCCGTGTAAGGAGTGAATGCCTCTTTAATCAAGCTCTTCTTCCTCCAAGTATTCCAACCCAAATCTTCACAAATTTCATCATTATGATTGATACCAAAAGTTGTGATGCAGTTCCTTTTATAAAACCTAGTAGACTTTTTCATAGTTTCCATATCCTTAATTGTCTGTGAAAGCATCTTATCAGCACTCGGGAGCTTAAATTTGTTAGCTAGTAGACCGGATAGCCACATGGAACGTATCTCCGACGTGTATAGGTTTGAAACACTCTCAACATAACCCACAAAGGCCATGTTTGGAATCAATGGATGAACCGTTCCCCTGTCACAAACTTGACTATTAGTTCATTCTCACCTATGCTTAGAAAGCTAGAGAAGTTAAAAAAAAAGTTACTTTATTTCAATAATCCAAAACTGTCTTTACCTGTACAATGGCATCATACCAGAAGGGTATTCCAATAAGTTATTGAAAGGTTCTGGCAAAATGGCTTGGAGTTTCTTTTTCCCATCATAACCAGTTGCCAAAATAACCACATCAGCATCTGTTTTAGTGTTGTCATCAAATTCAACTCCATCATTTGAAAACCACCACTTTGATGCTCTTTTGAAGATTATTTTTCCCTTATCAGCCTCTTTGAAAAAAATTTCCGGTGTTATAGCTATTTGACACGACGCAAAATCTTCCTCAAAAGGGTGATCTGGTTTCAATCCATACTTCTCCATTGGTTGCTTCCAAAGCAAGTAGGACTCTATGAATTTTGAAATCCCACGCCTCTGTTTAATGTCATTAATTCAATAAAACAAATGAAGTAAATAAAGCTTTGGTAATTACTAAAAAAATTCATAAAGAAAATACATCTCTTATTTACCATTGGAGATAATAGGAGGCATAAAAGGGATTTGAGTAAGCTCTGATTTGGTGTTTGATGGAGGAACTGTGCAGATCTTGTTGCATAGAACAAGAAAAATGGTACCCCCCACATCTGATAATGGGGAAGTGTCCAATGCAAACTTCTTATTATCATTGTGCATGGTTGCCCTTCAGGTCCTTCATAACAAGTTACAACAACCCTTCTTATTAGTTACTCATGTTTGAAATTTAATTTAACAGTGTAAAAGAGGAAATAAAATGACTTTTAAAAAAATAATTAAAAACACAAAAATAAGCCAAGCATGTATTTTTTTGGTCTAATAATCTAGTGACATAAACAATTATTATAATTTTGATCAAATCTAATTATTTTACTAACTATTAGATACATAAACAAATCAATTAAAAATAAATGACCTGGTCTGTTAAAAATAAAATACTAAGAAAAAGACCTGAGAAGACACCAACAAAATATCTAAAATGCATAAACTTACAAAGTTATAATTATTGAAGTTAAAGAAAGAGTGTCACAATAAAAGACAAAGTAAGATAATCTAAATTAAAGAATCAACCCCCCTTAAAAAAGTTAATAAAGATTAAAGTAACCAATCAATTAGCGCATGTTGCCATGCTTGTAATAATTCAGTAAACATTTAATTATCATTCCTATGTTATAACTTATAACAGTAAATATATATATTTTTGTTTGATCTTTGGTTTTAAGAAAAATGACTTTGATAATTTGAAGTTTGGATAGAATGTATATAGAATCTTACAAATAATTGTTATAAATTATTAATAAAAGAAATTAAAAAAAAGAGATTTTACCAATATTAGTTAATCAAGGTTGAATGTTGCGGTATGTTATATTGTCATTATAATTTTTGTGATTTTTATTTTTATGTACCATTATATTATGCACATTATATATTTAAATTATGGTCCTTAACTGCAATTGCAACTATAATATAAAAGTTATAGAGTTCTGAGATCTTGCTGCCATATCACAATTGTAATTGTTACCGCATTACTATGATTTGGTGAATTCCAGCAGAACCATAAGTATGACTGTAATTGTAGTTTAGAACAACATGCCTATATTATATATAAAATAAAATAAAATATAAAAACCATGTTAGATCATTTGTTATTACCTTGGTTTGCCTGTGCACACTCTAGAGCCAGATCAATAGCTGATTTTTTATAACCAACCACAACAATCTTTTTTCCTTTAACAAGATCACTTGTACCTTCTTTGTCAAGTTTACAATAATCAATGCTATGCAGAACCTTACCATTAAATACCTCAGGTCCCTTGTTCCGAGGAAATGTTGGCATCAATGGTATGTCACCATATTTTCCAGTGCAAATCACTACAAACTCGAAGTGGTACTGCTGAAAAATCAAATAGGCAAAGTAAAATTGCTAGTTTTCTCAGAATTTCATCACAATTCTTATGTTGTCAGTGTCGCAGTCAAAATGTGGTCAAGTTAGTCTTAAGTTTTTAACTGCCAACCACATCACTGTCATAAAACATAATTTGTTTTTATTATTTTTCCATAAATTGGTTAATATTATAGGTGATAAGTTTGAAGCTAGTTTATGAGTTGATAGGGAATAAAGACCTGAATGGTGTCTGATTCATTACTCTGAACAGAGAATTCCCACATAGGACGACCAGAAAGTGGATTTCCACTGTCCCGATGTAGTCGTCCGAAATCAAAACCTTCTTTATCACCAATAAATTTGATTTCCACGACCTTGGAATTGAACTTAACATACTTAAACAAATCAAAATGAACTGCATAAGTATGCAAGTATTCCAAAATCTCAGCATATGTAGGGTAATCAGAGCTTTCTCTCTGAGGCCAAGGGAAATCACTGAACTCATAGTTCCATGTTTGTGATTGAAGCTTAGTACACCTATAGGAACAATGTCTCCAAACACCACCAATTGAACCAGTGGCTTCAAAAACAACAGGGTTGTAGTTTGATAGTTGTTTCGCTACGGCTAAACCACTCACTCCAGCACCTATGATTCCAATTTTAGACACCATAACTGGTGGGTTGTCTTGGGTAGCCATAAGGCTGTGTAGTGGAAAAAAAAGGGCTTTATTATTTTGTTTTGCAAAATGTGTGTGACTATGGGCAGTGTGAGGAGTGAATGTGTTTTCTTATTGCTATTTATATTGAAGAAAAATCATATATCACAATATTTTATCACATTCTTTTATTACTGGTGGGTGCTCTTGGGTGGCCATGTGTTTTTTGTGTGGGTATGGAAAGGGGATCCGTTTACTATATATATATAGTTATAGAAACTTTAATTAATCATATCTCACACACACTAGGGGTATATTCATCACATTTTTTAAGGAGTGCAGACAAAAAGCCACTGACATTTTTGGACACTTTTTTTTATCGATAAAAATCTCACCATTTTAATATGCATATAATATAATAATAATAATGTGGCACGTGGCATACAAAATTTTAGCTAATAAAAGAAAAATGAACTTGCCGATAAGGCCACATTTCTAATTAGTTTCTAATTATAGAAGTACCTTGTTGTATTGAGTATATTTAAATTAATAAAATGTTCTAAATTTTTATACCCAAAAAGAGAAAAAAAATTAAAAGAAAGTTGAAATGAGTGTTACTAGCACTTAGAGTCAGCCCAACAACACACATTGAAATCTAAATAAAATATCAATTGAGGAATAAAGTATAAATTATTCTAATACATACTCCCTCCGACCCATATTATAAGAGAATTTTTTTTTTAATTTTTTGAATAATTAATGTATCTGGTCTATATATAAACCAAATATATTAAGGGTAAAGCTAACATGTGCCCTTAGGGCACATGTTAAAAAACACATTAATAGAAAATTTGTCTTGAAACAAAACAATGAAAACATTAATTACAAATTTTTAACAAAAATATTACACAATTTCCAATAAAAAATTTCTACATTTAGCTCTTAAGACTATTTACAATGGTTTCCAAATTCAACACCATACTTTTTCACTTTTTATACTCCACATCATCTTCTCTCTCTTCCACCTAATAATTCAACACACATTCAACTTTTACTCACTACAATAGTTTTGTTTAATAAAATTCAACACCCTACCCCACTACTTTTATTTCATATTCTTATTTTCTTTTATATTTTTGTTTTATGATTATATATTAAAATTAATTATATATTAATATTATTATCAATTGAAATTATGAAAAATTATGAAAAAAGTGGAATTTTTTGGTGTGTCCAAATCAAATGAACCAAGGCTCTATTTATAGACAAAAAAAATAATGAATTTTGGTGAAAATAAAAATAAATAAAAAATTTATTTACTATAAAATAAATGACATTAAATAATTATCATGAAATAAAAATATAAACACTCACAACAACCAATAATAATTTGCCAAAAATATTATGTGGCCCCCACTAATTTCTCATTCAACATGTTGAATGTTTTCAACACTAAATAATCCACATCACTTTCAACATATGATTCAACACACCATTGTACCAATTCAACTATTGAAAAAAAAATTCAACACCTCCATTGTAAATAGTCTAAGGGCACATGTTAGGATTATACATATATTAATTATTCAATAAATCTAAAAAGTGAATTTCTCTTATAATATGAGACAGAGCAATGAATCTACAAAGTGAATTTCTCTTATAATATGAGACAGAGGGAGTAATGGGACGGAGTAGGACGAAGCGGCCTTAAGTAAAGTCAAATATAATTTAACTTTTTTTTGATGGGATAATATAGTTTAACATTACAATTGCCTTAAGGATTGAGAAACCAACAATATTAATTAAAACTAGAGGCCTTAACTATTTGTCTAAAGACATTCTTTTGTAGAGGCCTTAACCATTTGTCTAAAGACATTTTTTTGTTTCAAATAATCAAAGGACTAGACTCATACACTTTAAATGTAGAGAAATGAGACTCATAAATTTGAATACATACTTCTATATATAATGTTTATAACTATCATCTCAATTTTGTAACATTTAAATTTATTTTAAAATTTTTCATTTCTTGAATACTTGAAAATTCATTAAATACTTGAAAGAGAATATTTACGATTAAAATTGAACTTTTAAAGGTTAATGCTTTGTTTGGATTAGAAATGAAAGTAAAAGGAAAAAAAAGTGAAAGGAAGGAAAGTTGTAGGAATGAAAGTGAAAGGAAAGTGAGATGAATTTTTAGTTGATTGATATAAATAAATGAAAGTGAAAGGAAAGAAAGATAAACAAGTGATAAAAGAAAAATTATATATTTAGTAAATGACATAAATATCCCTATTTAACATATATAAAATATTTAAAAACAGGTAAATAATATATAAATATAACATGCATAAATGCATTTGTTTTTTATATATAAATAAACTATATATAAAATATAATTTACGCAAATAAAAAAAGAGTGAAGTCTTTCATATTTGTTTATAAAACAGTCAATTAATGAGAAACATTTTTGTCTTTTGTGAGCAAAATATAGGGTTATCAATGTCTTTATAAACAAAATGTTTTATCTTTTTCCACTTTCCTTTCAATCTAGCGAGGAAACAAAATAGAGGTGGGTCCCAGTTACAATTTGCCATCCTCTTTTCTATTTAATAGAGGTGGGTCCCAGCTACAATTTGCCATCCTCTTTTCTATTTATAAAGTCCCAAACGGTGGAAGGATCTCGAATGTTGGGCTTTGTTTCCTTCTTTATCTTTCTCTTCTACATTCATCGCAAACAAACATAGTGTAAATGACTCATGAGTTACATATATACGGTTGATGATTGACATGTATACTCATAAGTTTTTCAACACGCACTGTTACTTCAAAATGTAGTATGAAATTTAGCTATATAAATTTTTATTGTAATCATTTGAAAAAACACAAAAAATTTGAATAACATTGCGATCATTTGAAAAAATATAAGAAAATTTCCTTTCTCGTATAATTATTATTGTGAGTATGAAAGACTGTAATAATTTGAAAAAACAGAAAAAATATGAATACTTAATCACTTTTACTCCGTTGTTTTGCTTTAAGAATTTTCACATACACTTATAAATATTATTGTAGTGTTTAGAGAGCAAAACACTTAAGTAGAAGTAGAGTTGTCTTGTGTAAATCTTTGCAGATCTGAAATCGTTAAACAAGAGAAGAATGTTCTCATGAACTTTGATATAATATAAAAGTTGTAAATTAAACCTGAAATAAAGGTTGTGAAATTAAACCTGTGTTAAAAGCTTTATAATAGTTAAGATCTCAAGGTGATCTTGGAGAGTGGACATAGGCATCATGGTATTAAGTTAAAGTAGGATAAAATTCAGTGTGTTCTTCTTTAATCTCTGATCTCTTTATTTTTTTTTCATTCTCTTTCTAAAACACCTATTCTTAAAATCAATCTATTTTGTTTTTGTTATCAACTACCTATCTATCAATAAAACATACCACCAAACACCCTATATTACCCTTTCATTCAAATTTCATTTACACTACAAAATACCCTTTTTCGTAATTGACTAAATACAAAATAATTGACCAATCAAAACAAATGAAACTTACAGGTGGCTATGCTTTTCTCAATTTTATTCAAAACACATTAAAATATAATGGTCAATGCTTCTACCCGGGTAAAAAAATTTCTCTAACGATTCAAAACTATTGGCTCAAACTCATCTTTCTCATTTCACTTTTTGCAGACCAAAACCAATACATCTCTCTTTCACAAACTTTTCGTTCTCTCTCTCGTCTCTTGCATTCCGCCTTCCAACTTCAACCCTTTCCACCACAATTATCAACCGGTAAGAAATCATACCTCACCACCACCACCATGGATGTTGCTTACTTTGTTGTATTTTTTTCAGGTCCAGTTTTTTTGTTGGAAGTTCTTAACTGAACAAGATTTGTTTATGATATTTACAACAGGGAACAATGAGATACATCAACACAGCCTGTGTTTTTCCATACATTTTGTGTTGTGATTTTTTGATAAATTGCTTTTCACTTTCATTTTTTTTCTGGTTGATATATATTTTTTTTCCATTTTTCAGTACAACATTATCTCATCTCTCTCATCAGATTTGGATATATATTCCTTCCCTTCATTCAGCTCTAAGTTCTTCGCTTTTTGTCCAAGGTAAATACATATATAAAATATGGCAGTTTGGGTTAGCATTAGTTTACTGCCAATACTTGACATATTGTAAGAGTTTACTTTGTTTGAAATCATTTTGCAGAGTGTGGAGCTGAGCGGTGCTGCCAAAGAGCTTCTAAAAGAGAGTTTGACTGGGCCAAAACAACTTCATCTAACCAGCATGTTTGATTGGGCCGAAATTGAGAACTCTAATAGGTTTCTTGTCTCTAATGCAACATATGATTGTTTACCATTACATGAGAGATGACAACGAAAATCTGATGTTTGTAGCCTCAAAGTAGTTCTTCTAGAACTTCTAACAGCAAGAAAAGCAACAGACAAAACAAGGTAATGATTTCTCTTCCTTAATGTATGTTAATCTATGCTCTGAAGTTGTTTTGTTCTTCTCGTCGCAATGTATTGTTTAGTAACACTTAAATCTTCGTTCCTGTTTTTTTTTTCCAGCACACAATCTGTGGAGATTTGCGGTTTTGGTGTGATTTCCGATTTAACGACTTCTCAATAGCTCGATTTTAGGGCAAGGAGTGAAGAGAGACCACGTGGAGGAAGTATTAGTTCATTTTTAGATCCAATCATACAAAACAGAATCCTCACATATGTTTGTCTTCCATAAATATTGATATATAATGTGATTAATAATTTATTACATATGAATCTGTCAAATTTGAGATGGCATCATGTTGGTGCTGTCGTGTTTGATATATTTGTTTGTGTCAATAATTCATAGCCCTCAATAGCCTTTATTTAGAAACACTTTGTAATAAATAGCGTAACGCAAAAGTTTGTTGCTGGATGAGAAATGATTCATCTTACATAAAACAGTTCATGAAAGAAACCATGAGTAGAACAATCCAAATATTGCACTGTGTTATAATGGTTGTAGCATTATTTATGTAACATTCTACTTTCACCGTGCCTCCAAAGTCACTTAAACAAAATATAGCTCATATAAAATTGATGCAACAAAAATAGTTCATGAAGTCGAATATTATCATCGCTTAAGTTGCCAAGGCATGGGTTTTCTTAGGGAGAAACTGTAACTAACTTGAACATTAACAAACAATTATCTATAATAATGAAAAGGCCAATTAAATGAATGGTTTACATATAGACCTCTACAGGTTTTGTTAAAATATATCTTTACTGTTATAGAATGAAACTAGTAAGATACCCGTGCTTCCGCACGGGTAAATTTATTTAATATTGTATGAAATTAATTAGATATATATAAATTTTTAATAAATGATTTAATTTCAAATGAAAAATATTATATAAATTTAATTATATTAAATAATTATATAAAAAAAGAATCTGGAAGATGAAGATAAAAAAAATGAAATTTTAACATTTAAAAATAAAAATTAGATACTTTGTTGATAATGACCCGTGAAAAAGAAATTTATTTGATCCGATATAAAATATATTTAAATACAAATGTAAAATGAACAATAATCATATGAATTTAATTGTATTAAATAATCTTTAAAAAAAATCGTGAAATGAAGAAAAGAAAAAAATTTTAAAAATAAGAATATTATCTCTCTAATAAAAACAATGATTGATTAAATAAAATAAGTATTATGTTGATAGTGACCCGTGATATTACAATATTTTTAATTTTATTAAAATAAAAAAGTAAATTATTTTTTTAGAGTTGATACATAAATAGAGAAAAAAAATTAAAATGAAAGTAAGAAAGTGTGGGAAGAAAATTTGAGAGAAATTTGAAATTTTAATTAAGAAAGAGAAAGTGTGTAATGATCGATTAAAATAAATTAAATATTATATTGATAGTGACCCATGAGATAAATAAATATTTAATTTTATTAAAGTTAAAGAAAATAAATTATTAATAATTTTCACGGGTCACTATCACCACAATACCTTTTCATTTTATTCAACAAAATATTTGTACATATTTATAGTTATTGGTGATATTTGTAATATTTCACTTTCAAGGATGATATTTCACATTAACATTTTTAAGTATATTCCTAAGAACCATTAAGATACATATGCTCATTTCGTTTGTATTATATTATTCACATTAAGATATGAATTACCCGTGCGGACGCACGGGTCTTCTACTAGTAAAGCTAAATAAAACAATATAGAGATCAAAGAGAGGAAGAGAAGAGAGAAAATAGTATTGTATTATCTTCTTCAATAGTACACTTTACATTGCAATGTGGATCTTATTTATAGAACCTAATGGAGATGGAAAATCACAACTATTAAATAGGGAATAAGATGAAAAAGAAGAATAAGGATGAACACCCACTTTTATCTTTATTCATAACACTTTCCTTTGGATGTCCACTTAGGATATGTCTCGTTAAAACTTTACTAGAAAAAGTTCAGTGAAAAAAAATCTAGTGAAGAAAAAGAGTACCATATCCTTTAATTTTCCCTCCTCAGCTGAATGGTCATCTCTTCGACGAAGATCAATCTTTTGTACTAGTTGACTAAAAATTCTACTTGGGAGTGACTTTGTTAAAAGTTCAACAAGATTTAAAATTTGTTGGATTCTTATATTACCACTCTTTTGAAGATCATGAGTAAAAAAGAACTTTAGAGAAATGTGTTTTGTCCAGTCTCCTTTAATGTAACTATCTTTCAATTGAGCGATGCATGTGGTATTATCTTTAATATGGTCGTTGTATTTAATTTTTCAGAACATAAATCACAAGCAAGGTTTTAAAAAACCGTCGCGGTTGTGTTTTGGCCGCGTTGCGGCTTTCGCGATTTCGGTCGCATACAAGTGTCGTGTTGCAAATAACGGTCGTCGCGGTGTGAATTTCTCACAACATTGCACAAAATAGGATCCCGGTAAAAAGAGTAGGATTCTTATAAAACTAGTGTAAGTTCATTTTTTACAATAAAACAAAATTTTGGTTCAAAATTTCAATTTTTTGATTCTTCTAAAAGTCATTTGATTTGTACTTCGAGAAAAAAATTTTCATCAATGACAGTGTGTAAACAACTGCAATGGTGTTTCGCGGGCGTAATGGCGCTTTGTCGCGACCGTACAGTGTTTCGTCTGTGATTTATTTTCTCAGCCTTATAACGGTGAATAATGGTATCAGAAGACCCCGATACCGTTTTGTCGCGGACGTATTCGTGGTCGCGAACGTTTTTTAAAACCTTGATCACAAGTATTTTGTATGTGTTAAATTTAGAATCTCAGCCAAACCCATTCTCGACTTGCCTCATGTTATGTTAAAAGTTCCGCATGATTATATGATGTTGCAGCTATGGTTTGTTTCACTGATATCCATAAAATACTGTATTCCCACATGTAAACAAATAACTTATTTGTGATCTACCATTATGAGGATCTGACAAGTAACCTACATCTGCATAACTTGTTAATTTGAATATGGATACTATGGTATAAAACAAAATAATGTTTATTGTACCTTTAAGGTAACGAAGTATTTGTTTGACTCTGTACTAATATCTTCGTGTAGTTGAAGAACTGTATCTTGCTAATAGATAAACATCAAATGATATATCAGGATGTGTATGATTAACAAAGTACATTAGTGCTCCAATTGCACTAAGATATGGTGCTTTAGGATCAAACAATTTTTCATCATTTTCTCGAGGTCTGAAATGATCTTTCTCCATATCTAATCATCTAACAACCATTGGAGTAGACAACGAATGACATTTGTCCATATATAAGCATTTTAACACCTTTTCTATATAGCCTTTTTGATGTACAAATATTCCTTTGTTTAAATGTTCAATTTGTAAACCTGTATATATATATATATATATATATATATATATATATATATAAAATCTAAAATACTCTATCAAATCACACCTCATATTCATCAAGTCATCACAAACCACCACAACATCACATGAATCATCAAAACATCACATAAGTAAAATACTTCAAAAATCACTAAAACATAATCTATAACAAATGCTTTACAATAACTCACATAACCATCATATTCATTAAAACATCATATATATAGAATACTTCTTATCTTTGATTGACCTATATAAAATTACTCATGAAACAATCTTTCTAAGCGAGTCCAATCTTGGATGGAATTCGCTGAGAGGGTGGTGAACCATGTGAAAGCATTCTTGGTTAGCGAACTAGGGAAGTATTTTATCCTTAGGTTTTTGTTGTTTGTTATGTCCTCAACCTCGGTAAGATACATGGCTATATGTTCAATGGTAGATTCGCTGGTGTCACCAGAGAATTTTGTAAACTTTGGGACTTTCCAGCCCTTGGGTAATTCAGTTTGTAAAACATATTCAGATATAGGAAAAGCATAATTTAGCCTTTGAAGGCAAACATTTACCCCATTTCGCGCCATAAGTCTTTCAATTATGGCGGCCATGTTATTCTCTCCTAACATCTCATCTTGTTGAACGCGTTAGACGAATTCGTCAGCGATCTAGTTTCAATTAATCAAAACAACTCTTCGTACTGTTGTGTAAATCTGCCATAAAGGATGTTGGCATGCCACATGGAGGATCTCGCATTGGGATAAAAAATCCTGGTGTATATGGCCTGGATACATTAACTCCTAGAGAGGTCTTGGAGTTATAGGTTGATCCTGAGTCGCTGCAGAGGAAAAATTTGGTCCACTCTGCGAATTTGGTGTGGGTCATATAACATGTGTATCATGGATACAATCAAGGGTGAGTTTAAGATAAACAAAATATCAACGTATAAACTCAAGTGTAAAAGTTATGAATAAAAGGGAAGACATACCTTAAAATCATTTCATATATGTATGAATATGATCTGATGATGGATTGATAAATATCTCATGCATGTGGGGTTAGTTAAAAAATGTATATATATATATATATATATATATATATATATATATATATATATATACAAGTATAATAAAATAACCAAAGTATAAATGTACAGAGATGTAAATCAACAAGTATATGTACAAGTGTATAAACAAGGAGAGATCATAGCAACAAGTTAATATCAACATGGTATTGATTAAAAGATCTAAAGATTAAAAATATCAAGGATTAAGGTTTTTGGGTTTTAGTCATGTACACCCAAACCTAATCATTTAAAAGTTAATTAAAACAAAACCCTATGTTAATTAACTAATGGAGCATGTTAATCTCTTCAAAGGTAAGCTTACCCTAATTCTAATTGATTCACAAAAGTATCAACAAGTTACTTAGTGAAGATCATTTGAAAAGATTTAAATTGAAGACCTTTAAAGAAGCTTAAAAGGTATCATTTTTTAATTGATTAAAACATGATCAAATAAAAATATTTTTTTGGGATTTTAAGATATGGCCTAAAAATATGTCACATAAACAAGGTGTGTACAAAAAATTAGACAAAAATGAGTTGATTGGATTGGTTAAATTATTAATCAAAGTTGTAAGGAAAAACAATAAAGATAGTGATAAAAATGCACTTGGTAGGTCTTGAACCCACGCCACTATGATTACTAGCTCAAAACTTAACCATTGAGCCAACGCACTTTAACTGTTAACCAAATACGCGTAATAATATATAATAAAAAACATGTTATAAAGCCAGATTGATCTTCATCTTCAACCTCTAGCTCATGATTTTTTAGAAATGCATCATGCTCAGAACTCAATCATTTTAGAAGGTGTAAACATGAAAGTTGCTTAGACTTTAATCACGATTCTAACCATGTATCATTCATTAATTTATTTGAAGTGTAGCCCATGAATTTCTCAAAAAACTACATGAACCCTAATTTTTCCAAGCAAAATTAAATGGTATATACAAAGTATAAATGAACACAAGAAGAAGGCTTTTGATCCTCACATGATTCTAAACAAGATAGAATCGAGTTTTATTGAAAATGATACCTAAATGATAGAGTTCAAGTTTTAAAAAGTTACATCTGCCAGTGGAGATTGAAGTGTGTTTTAATGGACTTCCAGAAGTAAATGAATAATTTGGACAGGTTCCTTGGACCTTGGTGAAGCTATTTGAATGCTCACTTCACCTTGATCTGCTCTGGATTTCTCTACTCGAATCCACTTGCAAATGGAAAAAGTGAAAATGGAGGATGATGATCAAGCTGTTACAGATGCAATGTGAATGTTGCTATAACTTCTATGAGGTGTATGGAAGGTGTTTGAAAGGTTGTTTGACACATAAATGACTTAGGGTGGCTCTTTTGCAGATTAGGCGGTTGCTTGTTGGTTTTGGAATGCTTTTAGTGCAGAGCAAACATTGTAGAGGCTCAAGACTAACTTTGTGTGATTAAAGCTTCTTTTCTAAAATGGCAATGGTGGCTTTAGTCTTGAAATGATATGATTCAATGTATATTGGTCAAAACACTTGGACAATGGCTCAAAAGTTTGTGTAATCTTCTGATTAGAGGGAGATTTACAAGTAATTGGACTTGTAACCCAAAGATCTTGTAGATTTGAATGAGTTTGCAACTTGTTTCTTCATGGAAATGGACTTTTAATTCAATAATTGATCACCATCTTCATCCCTTCGAATCCCCTAGCTCAAAAATGCTATGGAGGAGTTAAAGTACTTTTTGGAAAGCCCTAACCATCCTCTATAAGTTTAATGTTTGGTGTTTTCTCAAGTTCTCAAGGACTCTTGATGAAAAGTGGCCTCAAAGATTGTTACTTTCAAGGGAAAAATCTGCCTTTTCAAGAATTTTTCTAAGTGATGAAAAAGTAGTCAACTTTAAAGCTTCATATCTTAAAAAAAATCATCTTTGAAATTTTTTTCATATTGACAAAGTTGTAGATCTTGACTATTTCTTCAAAATGAGCTTTGGAGCAAAAAATTTGGCCAAGTAATGAAGAGGTTATGGCCTTTCAAAGTTGAGTAAAAAACATGTATTTCCTCATGCAAAAGTCAAAACCCTAATTGTTGACCTTTTGATTCTTGATTGATTTTCTTGATTTTTATTGATAAAATGACTTCAATAATCATATATTCATGATTTCAATCTTCAAAAGTCCATGTTTGACCAAATTCCTCAAAAGTCAAAGGTGATCTTGAATAGTTGATTTTTTCTAGATGAATTGATTTCTTCTAAGCATCAATGAAATCAAGCTCTTCCAACCAAATGAATGTTATGAGTTAATTATAATGGGACATTGGAGATCCTTGAATCATGATTTGAGCCATGGAACCATGCTTTGACCAAAAGTCAACTTCCTAGAGAATTAGGTCAAAAACCCTAATTGTGTACCCGATGATTTTGAAAGTTGTTGATCTTGAATTGATCCATACTTGGGCTTGAATATTGATGAGGGAAATTACTTGAGAATATGAGAATGCTTGAGTTCCTTTGTGAGTCTAAAAACCCTAATTTGCTTGAGCCTTTTGATTAGTCACCTACTTTGGGAAACAAACAACAAACAAATGTGAATACAAGATTACACTCAAAGATGTTTTTGATTTATGGCAAACTCAAATGAGCATTCAAACAACAAGGAGGAATCAGAAAAGCAAAGCATTTGATCACTCATGAAAGCACAAGGTGATCCACTATGCATATAAGTCGACCCAACACAAGCTGGACATGAAAAATGCAGAAAATCAGCAGTTAGGTCGACCTACTGTCAACCTAGGTCGACCTAAAATGAAGGAAAATCCATATACCTCTGCTAGGTCGACTCACAGACCATTTAGGTCGACTCAAAATGAAGAAATCTTCATATCAGTCTGCTAGGTCGACCTACATGGCAACTAGGTCGACCTAATCTGTGAAAATGTCCCCAGAATGCATCAGAAGAGGATTCTGGTCGACCTACTCCTTCAACAGGTCGACCTAACTGGGAGCAAAACTCTGCAAGCTCTGTTAGGTCGACCTAAGCACTACAAGTGGTCGACCTAACTGATCAAGAAAGTTCAAAAATCAGTTTTTCTTGGTTCTAACTGTTATGCAATCATATATATTGTGCAAGGGTAATTATTCAAGTAACACCAACGACTGAAAGATACATAAACGCTTCTCATCTTCGTTCTTCATCATCTCCAACACAATTACACATAATCATTCTTGCGTTGCGGGTTAGTGATGAGTTCGATAACGTCCATGGAACGGAATTGAAGATTCCTAGTGGGTGAAGGTTTGTGGGGTTTGTTGGTGAATAAAATCTGCGGGTTTTGTCCTCCACGACGGGTGGTTCTTGGGGGTTTTTATCAAGAGGCGTTCATTGAGGATTCGGCTGAGTGTAACGATTGAGGAACGGGGAGTTCAAGGAATCAAGACACTGCAGAAGGGAATCAAAGTGAAGCTCTTGGATAACCTTGATCTGGCTCAAGATTAAGGGGGAAGAAGATTCAAAGGATCGACATAATTGGTTTATCGTTTATCGCTTTGTTATCTTCTTTGTATATACTACTTTCAACATTAATGAAAGATTACCCAATTTCAATTTGGAATTGGGGGCAGACGTAGTCGTAGCGAGGACGATCGACGAACTGCCTAAACAAATATCGTGTTCTTGTCGCTTTTACTTTCTCTTTTACTTTCTGTTCATAATTGGTTATAAGTGCAAAATTGATCAACGATTCGAGTGTTAAAATTGTGAATTAAAGTTCTGCACAAACATCACAATTCACCACAACTTGAATCACTATCAATTTGAACGTATCACCAAGTGTTTGTGTTTTTGCTTAATCCAATCTTACTGCATTGAAAATCAAAATTGTCAATCTAGAAGTTAATTGGTTTTCAGTTGTAAAACGTACTGTTTAGCTATCATATTACTTCACCATCAATTCCACTTACTCTTTGGTTTTGAAACACATACGACCTTTGCAATAGCGGTCCAGAATAGACGCAAGTCGATTCAGAACCGCTTTCGCTCGAGTCAGTAGAAAAATCCTTAAAAACTTAGAGAGATCTATTCACCCCCCCTCTAGATCTTTAGGCCAACGTCTAACAAGTGGCATCAAGAGCTCTGGTTTATTCCGTGCTTCGTGAAACACTTATTGGAAAGATGGCCTCTGGACCTAAAGGGGCTCATAATAGAGCTCCAGTTTTCAACGGAGAAAACTACAGCTATTGGAAGGATTGTATGTGTGTCCATATCAATGCAATTGATAGGAACATCTGGACAGCTATTGTCAATGGTCCATTTCAGATCACTATGACAAATGCAGCTGGTGCAGTTGTTCCAAAACCAGAAGATACTTGGAATGCTGAAGATGAAAAGAAATATGCATACGATTGGAAAGCGAGAAAAATTCTAATCTCAGCTCTAGGAGTTGATGAATACTATCGCGTTTCCCATTGTAGATCAGCTAAAGCTATGTGGGACACATTGCAAGTTGCCCACGAGGGAACGGATGATGTCAAACTAGCTAGGATCAATACGTTAACTCAAGAGTTCGAACTTTTCCACATGGAAGATGGTGAAACCATCGAAAGCATGCAGAAAAGATTCGTTCACCTGAAAAATCGATTAAATTCTCTTGATAGACCTGTTTCCAATGCAGTTGCTACTAACAAAATCTTAAGGTGTTTGAACAGGGAATGGCAGCCCAAAGTTACAGCAATTAAGGAAGCAAATGATCTCAACACTTTAGACATTACCACTCTCTTTGGTAAACTAGAGGAACATGAACAGCATCTTAAATGCCTTGACATGCATGAGAAGAGGACAAAGAAAGAAAAGAACATGGAGAAAGAGGTAGAGAAGAAGTCAATAGCTCTAAAAGCTTCGAGCTCCAAGACCTCAAAACGAGAGCCAAAGGATAGTGACACAAGTGATGACGAAGACTCCGATGATGAGGAAATGGGACTGTTTGTGCGAAGATACAACAAATATCTAAAGAAAAATGGAGCAAAACATTCCGACAAAGGATTGATCAACTATAGAAAGCAATCAAACATGTTCAAACAAGATGACGACAACAAAGGAAAGATCAAAGGTCTTTGCTTCAATTGTGGGAAAGCCGGTCACTACAAACCGGATTGTCCATACCTTAAGAAAGAAAAGGAGAAGAACCAAAGCAAAGGTCATAACAAATCTAAAAGAGCTTACATAGCATGGGAAAGTGATTCATCTAGTGAAAGCTCGTCAAGCGATGAAGAAGAATCAGCAAACCTATGTTTCATGGCTCATCAAAACAAGAAAAAGAAAGCTGTAAGTCATCTTAAACCTGAACTCGTAGATAAGGTATCTCATTCTCAACTAAAACTTGCTTTTGAAGAATTACATAGAGATGCAATTAAAGCTTTCAAACTTTTGGCCTCAAATAAGAAAATATTTTCATATCTTGAATCAAAAGTTGAGAAAACCGAAAGGGATATGGAAGCTTTAAAACAATCTATGCTAGACATTCAAAAGGACAAAGTTGAATTAGATCCTACATCATGGTTTGGTTGTGAGACATGTCACATTTGGCAAAAAGAAGTGAGAGATCTAAAAGCCAAGTTAGACAAGGCTCTACAACCAAAAGTGACTTTTGCGGTTGATCCAAACAAGTTCAAAAGATCGTATACTCCTTTATATAGTAAATACACTTTTGTACCAAAAGTATCAACTAGCAAAACTCCATATTCTCATCATATTACCTGTCATTATTGTTGCAAAAAGGGACATACCATTGAAAAATGCAAATTTAGGAGAATTTTAGTTCCTAAAGGAGTATTTCAATGGTTGCCTAAGTGCAACAAATTGTGTACTCACCATCCAGGACCCAATGAAGATTGGGGACCTTCCACTCTAATTTAATCTCGCAGGAAAAGTGTCTTGACATCGCCGAACGGTGGAAATTCCTTGACAGCTGGTGCTCAAGACACATATAGGTAGACATACCAATTTTGGTAGGTCATCTATGTAGACAGTTTGAAGAATCATACTCGGCAAAGGAAATGTAGGTGTTCTATCCATCACAAATGTATGAGATACATCACAAATACAGATATTCCGAAAAACACTTAGGACGCAGTACTTGATGTGCAAATTGGCAAGTTGCATTGCAAAGAGATTTTAAACTTATTCTTAGCAGAATATTGTTTGGGACTATGTCCCGCATCCGGGAGAACATCGAGTAATCGATACTAAATAAGTTTTTCGCAAAAATCAACCTGTGAAACATTCCATCAAAACAATTCACTATCAAATCTAGGAGTATGGCACACTGACAAGAAGACTCCACACAATGATGACAAAACACCTACATACTGAGAAAAGGTAACATGTTTATTGCTCACTTCCAAAAATTTTATTGATGCTATAATATGCTATCAATTAACATGCTTATAGTGACTTCATGTGCTCTTATCTACTCTTCTCAAATACTTATGTATATATGTTCATCATTTCATTCATAACATACAATGGTTGTGCATTCAAGCAAATAACAAAACAAAAATACATCATATAGAAACATTTCTAAGGCATTTTCATCATTGAAAGAAACTTAGGTCGACCTACCCTGTATTTGAGTCGACCTACATAAGAAGCTTCTTTAGAAAAACCAAAAAGGTCCAGTTGCGTCGACCTACTCACAATTTAGGTCGACCTAATTTGGTCATTTGTTGTTACTACTTCTGTTAGGTCGACCCAGCTTCACTTTAGGTCGACCTACTGCGTAAATTTTTTTCATATTTGGGTCTGTTAGGTCGACCCGACCCAATAACATTCATTCAAAACACTCCATTCTTGCATTCCCTCTCATTCTCATCTCTTTTGGTACGGCTAACCCTAATTCCTCAAACTCAAAACTGTCAAAAATCCTCCCTCTCTCACTCAAAGCATCTCCAACCATGCCTCCAAAATCAAGAAAAGGAAAGGAAATTGCTTCCAGTTCATCATCTCAACCGGTAAGTGCTCTTGTTCATCCTGATTGTAGAGAAAACTTTGAGAAGTGGCAGATGAAAAGGAAAATTGTTAAGCAATATACTTATGATCCAAATCTTGTCGAAAACATGCATATCCCTGATGTCGCTGCGTTAATTGAACATCAAAATATTCATCCCTTATTGCAATGTGATACCCCGTACTGTGAAAATACCGTTAGGGCTTTCTATGCAGGATTTACAAAAGGAGACGGTTGTAACTTCCGTTTCAAAATGGGATCTAGATCGCATGTTGTTGACAAACGGGTCTGGATTAGTATCTTTGGTCTGACAATCGTTGGTGATGAACTCCGTATGGTAGACGGGGATGTACCGGGAAACTATGATCATGAGGCCTACATGAAGTCAATCCTCAAAGATCCTTCCGTATTTGACAGATCAAATGAAACAATAACAGCTGGTCATTTAAAGCGAGATCCTAGGCTCTTGAACTGGGTAATCTCAAGAATCATTCGACCAAGGGCTGGAGGATATTCGAGAATTGAAAGAAATGAAGTGGTGCTCATGTATCTGCTGCAAAACAGAACGCGTTTACACTGGCCTCACTTCCTTGCTGCTAAGTTTCATGAGGTCAAACAGAAAACTACAGCCCTATGTTATGGTTCAATCATTCAAACAATTGTCAATCACTTTGGTATGCGACTTGATCACTTACACTACACTCGCGTACATCAATCCCAGGAATTCTCACAAACCACCTTGACTCTTATGGGATATCATTGGAATCCTGTGAGGAAAACATATTATCTCATTCAAAAAGGAACAGGGAAGGTTATCTACAACTATGATGATCCTACGGAGTTTGGAAACAATGTAGGAAATGAGGAAGAAGGAAACGATCAAGAAATAGCAAATGAGGAGGATCAAACCATGGAAGACATAGCTCATGACACAGATCCAAATTGGCAATATGTTCCGTCTCAACAGGAAGAAGTTCCTTGGGGATACACTGCTCCACCTCCTCCTGATCAATCTAACATAATATCTATGCTTGAAGCTATGCAACTTCAACAACAGCAGAACTTTGAAACTCAACAGCTTCAATTTCAAACAATGCAGCAGCTTCAACAAGATAGATATGAGGAACAACAACGGCAATACCAATCTCTGTACGGCTTGGTTCAGGAACAAAGGAACGATTTTGAGACGTTTGTATCCAATTCCATATTGAGGCAGAATCAGTTTGAGGAAACGGCATTGCATCGTCATGCTAACATCAGCCAAAGCTTCAACACTCTTAACATGTCTGTGCTGGATTTGTTGGAACAGGTTGAAGAAGATCGACCTCACACATTTCAAAGAGGAAGAGGAAGAAGGGGCAGGCGTTAGGACATATCGTTTATCATATCATCATTTCATTGCATTTCATGCCATTAAGTTTTTTTTTGTTTTGTTGTTAAAAACATTATATGATGTAGCACTCTATGTTCTCTTTTATAATTCTCTTGAACTACTATGTATGTTGGTAGCTTGCTTTAAAACATGATTAGCTCTTATGATTTCACCATTTACATGTTATCTATCTCTATGACTACCGGTATTCTCTATTTTTCTTGTTTCTCTCCTACTCTGCTCTCTTTGTTTCTCTTTTTGATGTTGTCAAAGGGGGAGATAGATACAATAGATGCTGAGTGTACGGGGGAGCTTTGTTGAGAGATTGCCCTGTTGAGAGATAGATGCCGGATGTACGGGGGAGCTCTGTTGAGTCCTTGTCAGCTTTTGACTATTGGTTTGCCATCATCAAAAAGGGGGAGTATGTGAATACAAGATTACACTCAAAGATGTTTTTGATTTATGGCAAACTCAAATGAGCATTCAAACAACAAGGAGGAATCAGAAAAGCAAAGCATTTGATCACTCATGAAAGCACAAGGTGATCCACTATGCATATAAGTCGACCCAACACAAGCTGGACATGAAAAATGCAGAAAATCAGCAGTTAGGTCGACCTACTGTCAACCTAGGTCGACCTAAAATGAAGGAAAATCCATATACCTCTGCTAGGTCGACTCACAGACCATTTAGGTCGACTCAAAATGAAGAAATCTTCATATCAGTCTGCTAGGTCGACCTACATGGCAACTAGGTCGACCTAATCTGTGAAAATGTCCCCAGAATGCATCAGAAGAGGATTCTGGTCGACCTACTCCTTCAACAGGTCGACCTAACTGGGAGCAAAACTCTGCAAGCTCTGTTAGGTCGACCTAAGCACTACAAGTGGTCGACCTAACTGATCAAGAAAGTTCAAAAATCAGTTTTTCTTGGTTCTAACTGTTATGCAATCATATATATTGTGCAAGGGTAATTATTCAAGTAACACCAACGACTGAAAGATACATAAACGCTTCTCATCTTCGTTCTTCATCATCTCCAACACAATTACACATAATCATTCTTGCGTTGCGGGTTAGTGATGAGTTCGATAACGTCCATGGAACGGAATTGAAGATTCCTAGTGGGTGAAGGTTTGTGGGGTTTGTTGGTGAATAAAATCTGCGGGTTTTGTCCTCCACGACGGGTGGTTCTTGGGGGTTTTTATCAAGAGGCGTTCATTGAGGATTCGGCTGAGTGTAACGATTGAGGAACGGGGAGTTCAAGGAATCAAGACACTGCAGAAGGGAATCAAAGTGAAGCTCTTGGATAACCTTGATCTGGCTCAAGATTAAGGGGGAAGAAGATTCAAAGGATCGACATAATTGGTTTATCGTTTATCGCTTTGTTATCTTCTTTGTATATACTACTTTCAACATTAATGAAAGATTACCCAATTTCAATTTGGAATTGGGGGCAGACGTAGTCGTAGCGAGGACGATCGACGAACTGCCTAAACAAATATCGTGTTCTTGTCGCTTTTACTTTCTCTTTTACTTTCTGTTCATAATTGGTTATAAGTGCAAAATTGATCAACGATTCGAGTGTTAAAATTGTGAATTAAAGTTCTGCACAAACATCACAATTCACCACAACTTGAATCACTATCAATTTGAACGTATCACCAAGTGTTTGTGTTTTTGCTTAATCCAATCTTACTGCATTGAAAATCAAAATTGTCAATCTAGAAGTTAATTGGTTTTCAGTTGTAAAACGTACTGTTTAGCTATCATATTACTTCACCATCAATTCCACTTACTCTTTGGTTTTGAAACACATACGACCTTTGCAATAGCGGTCCAGAATAGACGCAAGTCGATTCAGAACCGCTTTCGCTCGAGTCAGTAGAAAAATCCTTAAAAACTTAGAGAGATCTATTCACCCCCCCTCTAGATCTTTAGGCCAACGTCTAACAACAAACACAATCTTTTTGTATATTTTTGGTTAGTAAATGATGCATGAATGACTAATGAAAATGATGATAATAATGATGATTATGATGATCACACTCTTGATGCTTAATGAAAAATTAGGTGGGATCTCAGGGTCAAAATTTGGAGTACAACAACTGCCTCTATTTAAATTTCTTCTATCTGAAGAGGGAAAGATTAAAATCTTCGTCTCAGCGTGGTAGGAAATAATTGTGTAGTTAAATAATTGTTGTGATACAAGAAAAAATAAGTTGAGGGAAAAGAGTTGAAAGTAAGAAAATTAGTTGAGTTTATTTGAAATTGAAAATAATTATTTAAACTTATCTGTATTGAAATTAAGAATAGAGATGACATTTTTGACTTATTTACGTGTGATCATTGATTGAGCAAGAATATTATTTTAATGTTTAAATTTTTTATTTTTCAAATATATTCTTTGAGAATAAATAACCTTTTATGTTTAGATCTATTATATAAAGGGTTAAATATAGCGAGATTAGGTTTTAGCCCCTATAATTGTTTTTTGATCCCCCCTTAACTTATGTAGATTCCTTCACCAGACACCCTATTTGCCATTTGTGCATCCAGATTCCTTCAAGATTCTCCCTTATTTTTCAATGTGGAATATTTTTTTCAAATTTGTACACCATGGCATTTCCAACGTGGATCTTTGTTGAGACATAACCTCATCACGTTAAAGCCTCCATTTTTAGGGTTCCTCTTTCCCTTTCCCTTTCCTTCGCCCGTACCTCATGTAACGCTCGGAAAAATAAGTATATACTTGATTTGGACGTTTGTGACGTTTATTGGAATTTTACCGTTTTTGGAGTCGTTTCAGTCGGTATTAGTTCGGGATGGCGGACTAATATTTAATTGAAGGTTTTCATATTTTTGGTACTAGAAATATTAGTAAGGTAATATTCCGCGTTTTGGGGCGTTTGAACGATATTTGAGCGTAGGGGCATTTTGGTCATTTCCGCGAGGAAGATATTTTCTTTATAAAGAAAACAAAGATAGAAAGAAAAAGGGGAGAAAGAAGAGAAAGAAAGAGAAGAGAGAAAGAAGAAGAGGAAAAGAAGGAAAAAGTGTAGATTGGTGGATTCTCGACCGATTCGAGTTCCGATCGTTGCTATAGCAAGGTAAGGGGGTGAATCTAATTTATCTTGGACGTATGATTCTTATAGTTTTGTTCTTGTTTTTGTTCTTGTTCATCTTCTTCATCCTTTCCATATTTTCCATTTCTCTTGTTTTGTAAGAAATTGTGATGTTTTCATGATATAGCAAGATTCAAACATGTTTTAGTTGATAGTATGTATAGAATCATGTCCTTGATTGTGTTATGGTGATTGATCATGCTTTCTTTTGCATTTCCATGGCTTGATTGAGTTTGAATAAAAGTTAGGTTTTGAGATAGATTGATAAATCAACCGTGAAAAGTTTGATGTTAGGTTGTTTCTATGGTTTGTATGTGTTGTATTGGTGTTATAATGATGTTTGGGAGTGGTTTTGGTGGGTATAAGGGGCCTGAAACTGTTCTGGTTCGTTCTGGTTTTTTCTTGGTTTACGCAGGTCCGCTGAGCGGAGGTGGGTCCGCTGAGCGGAGGTTCTGTTGCGGAAAATTCTCTGCGGAGGTCCGCTGAGCGGAGCTGAAGCGGATGACAGCTTTTTCTGTTTTCCAAAACTTTGAGACTTCGTAACTCCTGAACCGTAACTCCGATTTTGTCGCCGTTCGAAGCATTGGAAAGCTAACGCAATGAACTATATTATTATCTAATTAAATGATTCATAGGATGTAGTATCCTATCATCTTTATTAGGATTTAGTGATAGAACTATGTAGGGTTAACTTATGAAGTATGTTTATATTATCCAAACTTTGAAACCTTGTAACTTTTGATCCGTAGCTCCGTTTCGTACGCCGTTCGAAGTGTTAGGAAGCTAGTTGGATGTTCTATATGATAGTATAGGCTTGGTTAGCTTGTTATTAATTATTTATGAGGGTTGTCGATGGAAACACATAATTGTTTATATGCGCGATATGATTGGTAAATAATCATAGTGCTTGGTTGTAATTATTAATGATGTAGGATGTAGTAGTGGTTGGTTGATTTTCATAAATGGTTTTGTGGACTAGTGCATGATAAATCATGATGATGTGTTGTGTGAATGTTATCGTATTGATACGAGGTATGTGATTAATTATCGATAACATGAGATCATGTTCATATGTGTTATGTATTAATGAATGTTCATTCTTGATATGTGACGATGTTTGGTTGTTTGTTGTTAACATGATGTGTGGCCTTATGGCAAGTAATTGTTGTTATGAGAATGATGTATTGATGGAGTTGTGGGCCAAGGGCCAATATTAATTTGATGTGATGCAATTATGCGATCATTTATGCCGATGTGGCTAGTATGTTTTGACGGTGAATGTGTGCTGTGTGCTTATTAATGCCTGTGTGGTAATTATGGTGTGATGTAATTGATAACGATGTTATTAATTGGTGATGTATCCTTTTGGATAGAATATAAACGATGTAACGTGAGTGTATGATCGTGTTATATTGTTGATGATGTTGTTGTCGTGTAATAGAGTCTTATATTTGCACAGCATAACATTTCAATACGTTAATGGCGGAATGCTGTTAACAGATGGCCTGCGGGCACGGTTACCAGTAGGGGCTTAATGCTCGGTAATGGAATGAGCCTTATTGGCAAGAGGTCATCAGTGGGAGCTGCGTGCTCGATGACGACAGCGTGCGCGCTTGGTTACCAGTAGGGGCTTAATGCTCGGTAATGGAATGAGCCTTATTGGCAAGAGGTCATCAGTGGGAGCTGCGTGCTCGATGACGACAGCCTGCGGGCTTCCTGAGTGGAATAAAGTCCCAGCATAATGCTCGGCAGGTGTTTTTGTCATAATGACAAGGAGGAGTTTTACTCCGGATTTGGTACCACATGCATATGCATAGTTGAGTCTCATTCATCATCGTCTGTCTTTATAGTTATGTTATCATTCATGTGTCACATTACTTATATATGGATTGTGGTTGAATGAATGAATTACTTTGTTGTATGATTCTTGATGTTACTTGTTGACATTACTATAATTGTCATGCTTTCATTATGAATTATATTCTCACCCTTCTGCTGATTTGATGCTTGAGTGGCATCCTGCAGATTAGCCGCTTTGGGAGTCTTTTGGAAGAGGTAGTTCTCCAGTTGGTCTTGTCGGTCGCTCTGATATGTAACACTGGGTAGTCGGGAGTCTGTTGTTATTTATTTGTATATGACTCTTTTGAACATGTATATATGATAACGTGCCATTGTGTATTTTAAACACTTTATTTTGGAAAACTCCTCTTTGAGAGTGAGAGCTATATGTATATATATATGTTCACATCTTCCGTGTGTTATGTATCATTTTATTGGCAGGTGTGTATGCTTTTGGCATCGTTGATGTCCGTTTGTTTTCTAGGTGTTTGTTTGGTTACTTAGTGTAACATCCTAATTGTGTTGTATGAAATTTTTAATACTCTGATATTTTCTTGCCTAAATGCTTTGGGTAGAATTGGGGTGTTACACCTCATCGTCCCCCTTCGCTACCTATCCTTTTCGTCGCCTAGTTTTAACACACAAATGCAAATTATCATCATGGGTAGCAAATCATTATATGTTGGAAACTCGATTGGACGATTTATGCCCACTTGTGGTTGTAACGAGACAACGAAGATGTGGGTATCAAACACCATTGATATCCCTAAACGAAAATTATGGAAATGCAGAAACTCTTTGGTAAGTGTTTGTAACAACTTATTTTTTGTAGTTATTTATTCATTTGTTTTATTTGAATTTATGTGATAACAATTTATGCATAATGGTTGTGGTATGTTCTTGAGGGATGATGAGCTGGGTGAATTCAAGAGGACTGAGTTGATTCGATGCAGATGGTTTGAAATGACGAAAGATGTTCTGAAGGAAATTTTGAAGGAGATCGTTAATGATAATTGGGGAGTACACACAAGTTATGAGAAGGCAATGAGATTGAAGAAAAAACTTGCAATGGAGAAGAAGAAGAGTTATAACATGATGGTTGCACTTGCTATATCTTGGATGTTTTTTTCACTAATTTATAAGTATATGTAATTTAGGTTAAGGAATTGTATCTTGTGTGTACTTGAATCAGTTTGTGTAATTTAGGTGTATCTTGTTTGTACTTGAATCAGTTTGTGTAATTTAGGTTAAGAGAAAGTGTATCTTGCTTGATCATTTTGAATGGAAAGTGTTTCTTGTTTTGGTTCAATAGAAAGTCTGTTATTTAAATTTCTTCATATTCAACTGAAATTATTGGATTATGCAGCTATATAAGTTCAAACAACATCAAATGAAGGAAACAAAGATAACATTGCACTAAATATTATAGGTCTGTTACATAAGATACCATTCCACTACATGTTATAGGTCTGTTCCAACATAATCAAGTGAAAGACATAAGATACCATTACATAGAGATGCCATTACATGTTATAGGTCATCACAAAATCACAAAATAAGAGGTTGCCACAAAATAAGTTACACAAACACAAAATAAGAAGTTTCTCACAGTTACACAAAATAAAACACATGAGCACTACTTAATCAATTTCTGTTTTGTTCTTCCATTTCTTCAAAGACCTAGTGGACACTCCCAAGTTAGAGTCATAAGCACTTGATGTTTTTGCAGGCTCTGTTATTGTAATTGGTTGGTCAACTGAATCTGGACCTATAATTGGCTTCTTAAACAGTAATAAGTCTCCATCAATACCTATTGCACAAAAATATGAAGCAAAATTGTAGCAGCAATCATCGTTTCTAATCGAAAAAAACCCTCTTGTATTTCCAAAATCTTTGTCCGTACCCTATACCTCCCTTTCTTGTACCCCCACGTATTCATTAACTTCTCAACAGTGTCCACTATCCAATTTTCTATGTGTAACCCAGACACAGTTGAATCAACCCCCCTCTATAGATTATCTCATCATTGTTTAATCTAATAAACTCACCCCCATGGTGAAAAGTCACGTTAAAGTGTTGCATATCTTGCGTTTAAACATTTAAATCAAAAAAACCCTAACAAAAGAAAAGTGAAGAAGATGGCGGTGATGAAGAAGATGAAGTCATTCACGAAGAAGAAGATAACTTAATTTTCACTTACCTTAGACGTTGTTGCCTTCGTTGCGCCGTCGTCCCTTACACAGAGCCGTCGTCCACTTGCATCAGTTGCTGTCGTCTACTTCGTTCCTTACTAACAATGAATTCTGAAAAACTAACCCTAATTTTTACAACGGGGTAAAATTGAATGAATTTAACCTATGTTGCCAACGTGTCATCTCATTTTTATATTCCATGCCACATATTACAATTCCTAATTCCACATATACATTTTCATTAAATTAAATAAAATCTGACTGAACAAGTGGCAGCTGGGGGTGTTTTCACATGAAATCTACGCAAGTTAGGGGGTGATAAAAAAAAACTTTACTAATGGCTAAAATCAAATCTCACTAACATTATAGGGAGTTTGTATATTTAACCCTATAAATATATGTTTTTAATCGTATTCTTGTTTTATTTTATTGTGTTGGGCAATGCAAGACTTCTTCAAAAAAATTTATATTCAACCAATATCATTTATTTGTACTTTGAATTATCTCAAGCCCCACAATACTAACTATCCGAGCCTTCATAAATTGATCCACATTTCTACTATAGTAGAATTCTAACTTGTGTAAGTTGATTGTGTAATAGGAGGTTGCCTCGTAGATAGTAAGAATGGTTTCTTAATGGTAACGCTTGTTGTTCTCTTGATCCGAAAAAAAAAAATCGAAACAATCATTTGTGAACAAAACAATAATTTTATAAATTTTGTTTTTAACACATATGAGCTATAAAATATCTGAAATTTTAGAAAATGATATCATATCTGCATGTCTGAAATAAGTATCTGGACACCATAAATCATGAAGCATGGAGCTTTTAAAATATTTGATAGGATAAGAATCACAATCTCTTTAAATTATAAAATTTAAATTATCATAAGGAGTGCATGAGAGTTGTCCCGGTTTCAACATTACTAGTGGGGGAGTATGTTTGGTGCGGTGGTTTCCCAAGAAGATATTTAGGGTAGGGGATGTATATCATATTGTTATTTTAATTTGAAAATGAAGTAGTAATAATGTTATTGTCAATTTTTATTTTATTCTTAGTAAGCAATTTGTACATAACAAAATTCGAACCTAAAATTTTGAGAAACACATTTTCAATTCAAGCCTTATCACTAAGCTACACACATTAATGTTATTGTCGTTTAAATTATTATGGATAGAAACTAATATGGGTAGATTCATAAAATCGGTCAAACTGCCAGAATACAAAAGATAACTTATAAATGACTGTTTGATCTATCATCAATCATTATTGTAACCAAGTTCAAATTAGTAGAAACTAACACAAATCGGTCAATAAAAAAATAATGGATGAATTAGAAATTTTTGTAAGATAGGGAGATTCGTGTTTTTTCTTTAAAAAAAAATCAAAACAATGTCATTTATAATTAATTTTAAGAAATCTAACAAAATTTCAAAACAGAAAATAAATTTTAAAAATTTAAAGATTTAAAGTTATAAAGTAATAAAAAATATAAATCTTATTATTCCGATCTTTATCTCTGTGAAAAAATGTTTAATAAATATTTAAAAGTCAAATTAGATTACGATATTTTGATATTTTTTAAATGTTATGATAATTTTAAAACATTTTAAAAATTGGATCATTCGATTCAACCAGACTTAATACTTATGCAATTTTATTTAAGTCAATTATCAATTATATAATTTAATCAAAGACCACCAACTCTTATTCATGTATCCTAACTAAGTTTATAGTTAACTGAGATGATAGTCAAGTCATTTTAAAAGCATTTTAAATGGTTATTTTTCGTTTCAAATTTAACTAATGTAGATGATTGGTTTGTTTAAATCCAAAGTATTGTATAAACAAAAAAAATGGGGGTATTATTTTTATTAAATAAATTATTATTATTATTATTATTATTATTATTATTATTATTATTATTATTATTATTATTATTATTATTATTATTATACTTTTATCAACAAATATTTTAGGCTTAATTTGTCATATTTTAAATTTATAATTAAGTGAATATTTTTTTGAGATTTATCGACCACTTGATTAATATAAATAATCAAATGATATAATTAAAAAAATAATTATTGTTATTTTAAAAATTGAAACAGCTCAATTATACATCTAAAATTTTAATTAAATATAATAAAAAGTGACAAAGATTTGATTTGATGATCCCTCAAACAGATTTTTCATACCTATAAATTGTCGTTTAGTTTAAAAATAATAATACTTAAAAATATATTAACCCAAAGAAAGAAAAAGAGTTTGATTGCATATACTTAAAAATTGAAATAGCTCAATTATACATCTAAAATATTAATTATATAAAATAAAAGGTGTTGAAGATATCCTGATCCCTCAAACAGATTTTTCATACGTATAAAATATAGTTTAGTACGTAAAATTAATAATTGTATGTGTCTCACATATGTCCTGACAAAAACATGCAACTATAATATACATGAGAGAGACAGGTGTTGCATGAGTTTGGTAATTGCATCCAACCCCCCGTGTTCCACGTGATTATAAAAAATGAAAGCATGGGCTGCTCAACTATTAAAAGACCCTACTTGTTTCTTTTTCCAATTATTGCAATAACACAGAGAGTAACGGTTAGCCTGGAAATCACGAGGTCATTATGGAGGTGCTAAATGGTAATAACAAGGATACCATTTTGATCTTATATATCTATAATAATTTCAATATCTGATTTATAATATTAGTATTGTTATTGATAGGGGTAATAATAGAATTTATATTATTAGTAGTTTATTGGACTTTTGTGTATTTGAACTTTTAATTGAACATCTACTATGAGAACTATATATGTAGTGTCTTTGACACAATTAAGGGTATCAAAGAAATCAAAGTTATTTTTATCTCTATTTTCTTAGCTTATTTTTAATGTCTTTATATTTTATTGTTAAAACCCTAATTCTATATTCTTGGTAGAATTTTCTTCCTATCAATTGGTGCTCTCATTTCGATCTCATTCTCCTAAATTATATGGCTATTCCAGTGTTTTATGGAGATGAAGAAGAAGATTCATATTGGTGGGTGCTATGTGTTGAAAAATATTTCAAAGAACAAAGAACTCCAGAAAAAATGAAGCTGTCAGAAGTTGTGACCGGATTGCAAGGTCCTGCTCTACAATGGTGGCTTTGGAGGTCTCAGCTTCATCCACCATCTTGTTGGGACACTTTTACAAGTGTATTTCTTTGGCATTTTAAACCTGAATGGTGAGAAATTTTGCCGATGGATGAAGAAGAAGAGGAGACAAACCTGAAATTTCAACTCTTACATACGGAACATGAGGAAGAAGAACATGTTGCTAATATAAGTTACAAAGGTGAGTTGCCTCTCGTGTTAAATACTTCAGTTATAGTCTCTTCCAATATTAGCAATTTCACACATGAATCTTTACACAAGTCACACACTTCTGTTCAAAACCCTACCTTCCCAAATTGCCTTCAACATCCCTCATTAACATTTTCCACGCCAAACCTTTCTTCTACAATTCCACCAAAACCTCCAGATCTAACCTTTTCAAAGATGATCGTGAAATCCCACGATGCAATAAAAATAACCCATCCCCGATCACAGTCAGATTCAGAGTTGAAGCAATATTTAACCTCGCCACCGCCATCAAAACCAGCCCATTTTAACTCTTTTGAAGTTGACGATGAGTTATTGTTGTTGCCGACAGATGAAATACAATCAAACACTGCGGCGGATGCCTTGATCCCTAACACCGAACCATATGACCCAGGACCTTCCAAACCTTAACTCACATCCACAAAACTGATTTCTACAAGGGATCTGTCAGATAGTTGGTCGCTGCTAATCTCAACGGATTCAATACTTCAGGTCTTAAATTTCCTTCACAAACCCTCATTAATGGAGTTGGAGTCAGGATTTTCAACTAGGTTCATGTTTTTTCAAAAGAAATCTTGGTTATCTCTAATTCAGATTTGCACAGCTACCCACATCCTTGCACCCTCTGATGATACTGATTATGAAGTTCCACCAAAACCTCCTGATGATATTTCACCACGTCCTCCCAATACTTCCATATGTAGTGTTGCTGGGTTTTTGTGCTGTGGAATAAGAGAATCAAAGAAATATCGTAACAGTGGCTTCTCAAATGCTGCCCACCACCTTTTTGTTAAAATACCCCCATTACACATTCCCTCAATTTATTGGTATTCTGCCCCTATCTTATTTGCAAATCTAATTTTCCCTGTGTTTGATTTGGCACATCTCTTGGGGTTTGAGAAAAACAAGCTTAATCCATCTTATTCAAGCACTTATTACAATCCTGTTGATTATCAGACTATTGGAGGTTACCATAACAGCAATGGATACGCAAATCAAGCGCAGTTGTGGAACAATAGCTCTTATAGTTCTGGTGCTGCAGCAACTTCAGTGTAGTATCAGCAACAATACACACAATAGGCAAACTATTACAACCAAACAGAAGTTAGTTGTGCCCCAGTGACAAGAACTTGTCTGTCCCAAGTTCATCTACTTTGGGATGTCCAATTTCTGCAGCTACTAGTAGTTATGCAACAATTCAAGCATTGGTCAGGTGCTTTTTGATGCAACGAACTTTGGTATCATGGAATTCAATCATTGTTGGTTCTTCTCAAAATGAAATTGTATATGAGGCTATAATTTTCTTCCATTCGATGAAGAAAGAAGGGTTTAAGCCAAATGGATTCAGTTTCACAGGTACACTCACAGCATGTAGTCATATTGGAATGATTGAAAATGGACATGAAGATGTTGTTTCTTTTATTCCAACAATTGGTTATCTGTTTAGAAGTTGGCCTATGAACATCCCTTTGATTCCACAAAATGAGATTCACACTTGCTTAATTGTAATCCTAGCTACTCAGTCCTTGATAAAATTTATGAGTGGAAATCTTCATTCACAAGTTGGTTTTGTTGTTATACACGGTGGCTATCCAAAGAAAAGTCATGCTAATTTTTTAAATGAGTGTAGGATTCTTACAAGAAGATATTTTGTGAATATGTATCGTGAAGCGAGCTATTATTGGTTATGTCTACTTCTCTATGGTGCATGGGATTTAAGTCATGAGGATTTGAAGACATTGGTGCTTCCACCACAGTCCTTGTTGTGTTTACTTGACAAAGGAATTCCAAGAGTGATTGATCCCACGCTTTATATCGGGTTGCTTTACAATATAATTGCATGGCATGTAGAAGATCATTATTTATACAATACAAATTATTATCACTCAGGTGGAAACAAAACTTGGTATGGTATTCCTAGTTATGTGATAGAATAAGAAATGTTCTGATCAATATTCTTAGTTTTGATGATAAAATTATATATGAATTTTGTATAAGACAATGTGGTACTCTAATTATTCATGTTTTTACATTTCAGGAAAAGTCTAAAAGAGTACTCCATCTTGAAGGCTTCATATTTCTGGATTAAAGCAAGAGCCTTGGTCTCCTTGACTTGGGCATTTCCTTCACGAGTCATTTTCAATGATTCATATATGTCATAGGCAGTTTCTCTGTTTGATATCTTCTCATATTTAGCATGAGAAATAGCATTCAGCAGAATAGTCCTGCACTTGTGATGATTTTTGAATTCTTTCTTTTGATCATCACTCATTTCTTGTCTTGTCAGCTTTGCTCCTCTAGCCTTCACATGATGTTTGTAACTATCCACCAGAAGATCCCATAAGTCACCATCTAATCCAAGAAAGTAACTTTCAAGTTTATCTTTCCAATATTCAAAGTTTTCATCGTCGAATACTGGTGGTCTAGTGTAGCCATTGTTACCATTTCCCTTGTGTTGCTCAGTAGAGCCAGATGTAGATGTAGGTGGTGGAGTTTCAACCATCTTGACTTAGCGTTTTTCTCTTCTCGAATCTTTTCTAAACACGGTTAAGTTCTTGCACCATAGAACCGGCGCTCTGATGCCAATTGAAGGATAGAAAAACACTTAGAAAGGAGGGGTTTGAATAAGTGTAACTTTAAAAACTCTTAAGATAAAAACAATTGCAGAATGATTTTTATCCTGGTTCGTTGTTAACGAAACTACTCCCGTCCACCCCCTTAGCGTGATTTACCTCACCTGAGGATTTAATCCACTAATCAATCTTGATTACAATGGTTTTCCACTTAGATACCTTCTAAGTCTTCTAGAGTATTCTGATCACAACTTGATCACTCTAGGAAATCAATGCTTAGATACCTTCTAAGACTTCTAGAGAATCCGATCACAACTTGATCTTCTCTAGTTCCTTTACAAATGAATGTAAATAAATTCTTATAAGAGTATTACAATGCTTCTTAATAAGCTATAATCACAACTGTGATATTTCTCTTAAGTTCTAAGCTTAATCTCACTAAGATATTATAAAAGTAATGTGAGGTTGAAGATGAAGTTTGAGAGCTTTTCAAATTAACAACGTTTCTGTATTTTGCGTGAAAAGTGTTATATTCAGCTTCTCATCAGAACTTTTATTTATAGGCGTTTTGAGAAGATGACCGTTGGGAGTATTTAATGCGTTGCGTGATTCGTACAGCATTGCATTTAATGTTACACTCTTTTGTCAACTACCTCGAGCATTGCTTTTCCTGCTTTAACTGACTTTGCCTTTAATAGCTTCTAACGTTCCTTTTTTCAGTCAGCGTAGCCTGCCATCTTGTACTTGCTTCTGATCTAATCTTTGTCGATACAACGTTTGAATTAATCAGAGTCAAACAGCTTGGTGTAGAGCATATTCTTGTCTTCTGACTTTGAAGTGCTTCTAGCGTGATACCATAAGAACTTCAGTGCTTCTGCTTCTGATCTCAAGTTCTTCTAATGCTTCAATAGAGCATGTTCTGATTCTGCTTGACCATTTCTGATGTCTTGCGAGAGCATGTTCTAATGTTGCATACTGAACCTTCTGAGTCAGTGCTTCTTGGCATTGAATTGTGCATACTCATCATATATTTCCTGAAATGGAAAATGCATATGATTAGAGTACCACATTGTCTTATACAAAATTCATATACATTGTTATCATCAAAACTAAGAATGTTGATCAGAACAATTCTTGTTCTAATAGCTACAACGTCAAATCTGTCTGACTGACAAAAGGAACGTTAGAAGCTAGAAAAGGCAAAGTCAGCAAAAGCAATTGAAGCATGGCTCGAGGTAGTTGACAAAAGAGTGAAACATTAAATGCAACAGTGTACTATTCACGCAAAGCATTAAATGCTTTCAACCTCACAACATTGTAATATCTTAGTGAGTGTTAGAACTTAAACTTAAGAGAAAAATCACTTGGTGATTATAGCTTATTAAGAAGCAATTTAATCTCTTGTAATATTTATTTACATCTTTGTAAAAGGAATTTCCTAGAGTGATCAAGTTGTGGTCTGTATACTCTAGAAGACTTAGAAGTTGTCTAAGTGGAGAACCATTGTAATCAAGATTGATTAGTGGATTAAATCCTCAGTTGAGGTAAATCACCTTGTCAGGGGTGGACTAGAGTAGTTTAGTTAACAACGAACTAGGATAAAAATAACTGTGATTTATTTTTATCTACCATTTTTGGAAACAACCCTTATTCAATCCCCCATTTCTAAGTGTTTTTCACTCCTTCATTATGCAGCTTCTGAATTTGAAAATAATTTCTTGAACCATGCATATTGTAACAAAGTGTTAACAGTACAGGGAGAGAATGGTGCATGCCAATTTATATCATATAAAAAGACAATGTTTCCTCCTAATGTCTTGTTACAAAATAATGTTCTGGTAAGGTATTGCAGCAGCCAGGAAGTGCAATGGAGTGCATCTATAAAGGGGATTGTTGGAAAATTGCACAAATTTTACAGTCTTTTTGGTTCAAGCAGTGGGATCCAGGAAAGATTGCGGTAACAATAAAAATTTAACATCTTAAGTGTTATTTTAGAACCTTGAGGACAAGGTTCAACTGAACCCCGCGGCAATGATAGAAGATTTATAGGATTTATAATATTAGTATTGTTATTGATAGGAGGTAATAATAGAATTTATATTATTAGTAGGTTATTGAACTTTTGTGTATTTGGGCTTTTAATTGGACATCTATTATGAGAACTATATATGTAGTGTCTTTGACACAATTAAGGGTATCAAAGAAATCAAAGTTATTTTTATCTCTATATTCTTAGCTTATTTTTAATACCTTTATCTTTTATTGTTAAAACTCTAATTCAATATTCTTGGTAGAAATTTCTTCCTCTCAGTGAGTAAATGTATCTTTTGACGATTTAAATACCTAAGTACATATTTTGGATATCTAATTTACTTGAATCCAGGATTTTAACAATAGACAAAATCTTTTATGATATTCTCACTAGTATTATTGAACAATTTTATACTTTATATGTGTTTCAGATTGGGTCAAAGATAAATAATATCTATACCTAGATTACCCAACCCAAGTATGTAAAAGAACCATATAATGGGAGGCTTACTAGATTAAGACCGGTCGACATAAGAAGACTGTGAAATGGAAAAAATGTAAAAAATCTCTTGACACATGTCCACGAGAGACAGTTATTTCAAAAAACGTTCTAGATTCTCTAAAGTAGAAATCCTATCTACAAGCTTATATATATATATATATATATATATATATATATATATATATATATATATATATATATATATATATATATATATATATATATATATATATATATATATATATATATATATATATATATATATATATATATATATATATATATATATATATATATATATATATATATATATATATATATATATATATATATATATATATATATATATATATATATATATATATATATATATATATATATATATATATATATATATATATATCGATTTTAATCTCGAACGTGAAATGCATTTTATCTTAATTTATCAGTGCAAAAAGAATAAAATAATTTTAAAATTTACACCTAATATATTAAAAATGAGTAAATAAAAAATAGGGTGGCAATTTTGTAAATAAAATTTCATTTTAAGATACAATCTATTTTATTTTTGTTAAAAAATTAATAAACATATTTGGGGTGTAATTAGCTCGGTTTGGACCAGTTTTTGACTAAAATATGTCTGAATCGATGATATCTTCATCGATTTGATTTTGTTCGTTTTTTAGAGATTTTTAAAAAAGAAACCAAACTAAAACAAACCGGTTTGAGTCGGTTTGTTTCGATTTGGTTGGTCGATTTACAAAGTTTTTTTAAAATACTATACTCATTTATGTATTCTTCGCTATCCTATTTTTTGATGTATTTTATGTTATTATATTTTCAACTAATACATTTCATATAATCTATTTCATGCTTACAAGTTGTTCTTAACTCATACAAAGCACTGAAGTGATTTCCATTGCTTCATGAAATAAATTATCAAATACACAATCAGATGGTTGGGAAAGAATTTAAAAACTTAAATAACAAAACACAACAATAAGAAAACAAAAGGTTTCAATACACTTAAATTAACATGTTACACATCTCAAATATATATCAAAATTATTTTGTAACAAAATTAAAAGAAACTTCGTTGAAGAAGAAATAAAAAGAAGTATAAAATAAATGAAAACAAACTAAGAATTAGAACACGAAAAAAGATACCACGTCATATCAGAACGACAGTGGCTAGAACAGTAATGGTGGCACCTGGCAAGATCAGGAGTTTGACAAGAGCATGATTTTGTGACTTATAGATTCTAATTTTTATGTTTGGAGTTGGTGCTTGTTGCACGTTTTGGTGAAAGGAAGAAAGCGTAAATAGAGATGGAGAAAAGTTAGACCTATACAAAATTTATGCTTAATAATGAGTTTGATAAAAGATTATATGGGTAAATATAGTCATCGGCTATGTTCATTGGTTTAGCGATTTTTAAAAATTAAAACCAAGAACCAAACCACCTCTGTTTTCATCGATTTGGTTCAATTTTGAAACAAACCTAATATAATTAGTTTTTTTCCGATTTAGTTTGATTTGAATTATCGATTTAATTGATTTTTTCTGATCCGCTTACATGCCTAGACATCTCAAATATGTTATATATAATAAATTAAAAATTATAATTTAAAGTAGAACTCATTATAAAAAATAATTTTAATTTTAAAAAATAAAATATATCAATGATAATTCTATATCATTATAGTTACTTTTATCTTTTTAAAGGGTAACCAAAACTACATTTAGACTATAATGAATAAGAAGTGTTGGCTATGGAAACCTTCTCAATATATACAAGACAATATTTTATTAGGCAATCAAGTTACAAAAGTTGGAATTTTACCTAGTTGAAATATGGATCAACCTACAGAGAATCATATTTGGTACACTTAGAATATATATTATACACAATATTTATTTGGTACTGATACAACATAAGTGCCTAACGACATCATTATATACATGTTCATAAGAAATAAAATATAACATATGGCACATGTCATTCAGTAGTGCCTAAATAAATAAAATCTAAGATCTATATACAATATCTTCATTGTATACAATCCACAGGGGAAGATCATGTTAATCTAAACCTTCAAAACATCCTCAAAGACTTGCTTGGACCCTTAATCTGCATCGAAACTTGTAAACAACAATAACAGTGGCATGAGATAACAATCTCAGTGAATTTCCCTATGCTATGAGTTCACTCAATTCTATAGGGGTTCTAATCAATTCTAACTCAAGTCTTTATGTTTCTTTACTTGTGTATCACTCACACGATGTAACGAAGACTAAAGAATCTACGGGATATTCGCTTTGTATGGAAACATGTCACTTGAGTGCACATAGCTCTATAAATCACTATTTGGATTCACGAAACATCCATACCAACCAGACCTACGTCTAGGGCAAGGCTCAGTTCATGCATATTCGTATGATTTGAATTTTGTGTGGATATCGTGTTTCCCATGGGACTCAAACCCACTTCAGAAACTATCACTCGTATGGGACTCGAACCCACTTTGAGTATCTTTCACCATATGGGAATCAAACCCACTTTAGTGTCCACCTCCCCCCGTAAATTCTACATGGTTAGGGCTCAAACTCATTTGAGGCTCGAATCAAGGTGCCACATCCCCAATCTTTACTTTACACAAGTATCTTGATTGGTATGTGCACAAACAAGGTTAACCATCTGAATACGTGATTGGTATATCAAACATCATGATTGCTCTCATCAATCACTAGGTGATATCTTTCACCAATACACTAGGTAGTCACACTACCAGTTCTCATAACATGGTCTCATATTGTTTGCACATGTTCCATACAAAGCCTATTGATTCATAATCCAACGATTACCTGACCATAATACACACTGAGGTATCATTATGTCCAAGGCATACTACCTAAGTTAGTTTCATAACCTAAGTTATTTTCCTAATTCTTTCACCTAGTTATACTCTTAGGTTTTCCTCACTTATTGTCATAAGATTTTAATCATGTCAATTCACAATCAACATATTCAATTAAATCATGGCATATATAATATCATATAATATGTCATACATGGAAAACATATGATAGCATACATATGCAAGAACACACATGGTAACACAATGAGTCACCAATTCCTAAAAAAAGATATTACACAACTAGCCTCATCATAACCTATTCCACTTTAACGCCAAAAAGGCAAGCGTTTGTCGGATCATCCTTTGGTGGGGTTAATCGGACTGAAAGAAAAAATTAGTGGAATGCTCATCTAGACCTCTCTATATCATAGCATTTTAAGCTACCTTCCTAACGCTTCGGACCACGTCCAAAACGGGGTTAAGAAAATAATTCTACAGTCGTTTTAACCTAATCAAGATTCTAGGTTAAAACTATTCAATCTCATGCAATTCGATCTATTAAGAAGTTTAATCGTTTTCGGGCTATTGCGATATAGCTTTCATACCTCCATATTCCAAATGAGTAAATATGAAATAAAGCATGATATGTTATCAATCTAACATTGTAAGAGTATTTAACAAAATAATATGGCTTAGTGGTAAGGTACTTGTTCCATGAGGGGAAAGTCTTGGGGTCAACTCCCACTAGGTGCTGTTGCACCCCAAAATTTGCTCTCTTAATTTTATTTCTAATTGGCCTATCCATCTCATAATCTCATCTATTAGGTCATTAACACATCATGCATTCATTAAAAATAATATTGGTTCATTAAATCAGTAGTGATGGATTAAAGGCGTCAATTGGATCGGGGTTTATTTCCATATTTATTTAGTAATCAAGATGATCCCTTTCTATGGAGTTTGGGTATAAATATTCGGTGCACTGCTTGAATTACATGTTATGGTGCTCATCTAAGTTGGCAAAGGAGGAAGAGAATTAAAATATTACTAATTGGAGGGAAAAGAGGTAATTTGAATTTTATTTGAAAGTGTGAAGAAAATCAGTACGTGTCCAAGAGAGGTCAAATACAAATTCTGATTACAAGACATTACAAGAAAAATACACCATTCAGAAGATTACATCAAAATTTTAACTTTGACTTTTTGCCAACAGTTTATTTTTGTCAAAGTCAGATCATTGGCCATGATGATCAATCCATTCTAATTTTGTAGTGGCCCGAAGTATAATGCTTCATGTTCCAAGTGTGCTCCACACATGATGCCTTGATTACTACACGCCTTGATTCACGTTACCTTCATCATCAGGCAGGTTCTATGCTGCCAAAACAAACCAAAACGTATCAAGGACCCACATCATACACAAATCACATAACATCTTAAAGCAGCTCTATTGCTAACTTATATAACAGGAAATTATCCTTAGTTAAACATCATTAACCTCACCTGCATAAAAACAGTTCCAGGAATACTCACACCAAATTCTACATTTTTGGACACAACTTCAAAAGCAAATTGCCAGCTCCTGCAAGACAATCCAAGACAAAAAAAAAGAAGGTTACTGCGAGTTAAATGGTTGTATTGGCTGATGTAATCCCAAACGGAGTATGCGTACAATCAAGCACAGATGCATCAGTCCATAATAATGAAATTGGTAAAACATACAATGAGCAACATGATTCAGAACAGAAAATACCCATCTCAGTACAAGAAAAAAAGCAACGCGAAGATTGGCATTAGACAAATCAGGTTTGAGATGAACAGGTTCAAGGCAAGCGCAGGGTATCGAATTCTTTAACATATAAATCCGCAGCGGCCTAGCAAACTCAAAAGAGAACCAAGATTCGGCATTTATTCAAACAAAGCTACTACAAAAAGTTCAGTTCAGTGCATACATGTATAACATCTAACAGAAATAACCAACTCTATAACAGAAACTAACAAGCCCATAATTGAATACCTACCTCCGATCCTAGTCAGCACCTCCAAGCCTAAAGCCAACTAACTCTCAACCTCACTTAACAAACTCTGATCCTAACTCCAAACCAAAATGACCCGAACCTGTGCTCTATATATACACATCATCACCTTCAATTCATTTTACACGCCATTTTCTCTATTCTCACCCATTCTCTATTGATCTTCATCACTCTCATTCACCTCCATCTTCATCTTCTTCCCACTCTTCTCTCAATTCACACTCATATCTCTGCAAATTCTCTCTCTCTCTCTCTCTCTCTCTCTCTCTCTCTCCACATTCTTCAATTCATCTTCATTCAATCATCATCACTCTGCAACTTCAAGCTCTCGATTCACTCTCCATCAACTCTAACCATTCTCATCTTCATCTCTCACACCCTGCGAACCTCCATTCATCATCATATTCATACCAAACCCTCACTACACGCTCCTCAATTCTTAACTGCAAGAGTTTCACCATTAGAAACTCTTGACAGTGGAGCTAAGCCAGCAACTCGTAAATCTCACACTCAGCTACACGGTTCACACAACACAGAAAAGACTCACACAGAAAAAACAACAACGGAAATCAAAAGAAAGATCAAGAAAAAATTCAAAGAAGAAAGAGTAGAAGAACCTGAAAATCGAAGCATGAAAGACTCACCTGAACATCTTCACCGCAATCTAGCGTTTATTTTGCCAAATACACAACTATGATCTTCATTCCAGGTGAGTTCTACAAGCCTTCATTCTTCGTCTTCTTTACTTGTTCTTGATACTGTTGTGAAGAGTGACGATCTGTGAACATTTCCCCCATGGTCTCGCTCTTCAATTCGCCACCATTACCGTTTGATTGAGCTTTTTAGTATAACCTAGGGTTTTAGATGTTTACTTAGATCCAGGCTAAAACGAGTGGAAATTGAGAGAAAATGATGGCGGATTCGAAATTAGCCGAAGGAGATGAACAAGGCTATGCTAGGTTTTTGGTGTTTGGAGGCATCTCCGCCGTGGTCGCCGCCGGGAGGCGATTTCCGGCGAATTTATTTGAGTATGAGAGAGGCGAGAACGAGAGTGAGAGAGCGTGAGAAGTTGAACCGTCACATCCCTTTACCCTAATTCCTTTTCATTTTATTATTATTATTAATGTTATTAATCTGATTAATTAATTGGTATAATTGGAATATAATATAAGGTTTAACTTCTATTAATTGGGCTGATTGGCATTAGTACAATAAAAATCTGGATAACAATAGAAACGGATCATACTACTGTATTGGGCCTATGAATTCTGATTCACTCCCTTTGGGCCCATAGTCACGTTTTTTTAAGAAGAAATTCTGAAAATAATAACAATTCTGGGGCAGACTCAGTGGGCTCAGCGCCCTTACTCCTTACACCCTGCAATTCAGGATTACACCCCCTGTTTCCTTTTTTTTTTATTGATTCTTTTAGATTTTAATTAGATTTTTTGTCACTTCTTTTAGTAATAAAAATGCTAACTTTTCTTGTTGTTTTTAGACTTTAGTACACAATTTTTGACATATAAAAATAATCATAAAAAATATTAGTTTTTAGGCTATTTGTTTTTTGGTCTTTTTACTTGACTTGTAATTCAATTTCTTTCATAAAAATCAATATAAAAATAGTAGTATTTTTGGTTCATTTTTGTACTATATTCTTGACTTGTCATTACATGCTTGTGTATAATTTTGTACCATTGTATCCTTACTCAATTTTGCTCATGTATCTTACTTATGACTTCCAATGTGACTTTTACTTTCATATTCTTTTATTCCTAACCTTAGGTAGAAACCATGATAACATTAGGTAGAAATTCCCTTCATACTTAGGCTAGTTTCTTTTCCTTTTCAACTTTAAAACATCTAATAACTATCCAAATTAAATCCCATAAAAAATACCAAGAAAACACTTAAAAAGCATTAATAAAAAAGTGAAAATCATTAAAAAGGGAATGGAAGCTTGAATCTCCCTTGCTTTAGGGAATCATTCGAGTGCTTGGATCTCCCTTGCTTTAGGGAACCATTCGGGCGTAAGTTCCCAAATTCTAAAAAACACAAACCAAAGAGCAACTCGAGTCTCCCTTGCTTTAGGGTGCAACTTGAACGCTCAAACTCTTTTCTCTATCTCGCCTCCGAGGCATCCCTTAATCGGACACGTTATTTCCGCTCCATTCCCAGCTTAAGACTCCAGAGGTCGAGCAGCGGAGTGCGAATGTAACTGTTCAACTAAAAAACACAAAAACAAACAAAAACTAAAGAGCCGAACTACGGCGCTCTGATTCCTGAAAAGGATACGTAGGCATTAGGTCGCGGGGCCTAAGCGAGCACAACTATTTAAAAACCTTATTTTCCCCGTGTTTCTTTTTCTTTCTTTTGCATGCATTCCCTTAGCATTAAGCTTTAGATTTATAGTACACACCCTTTAGATAGCAACAAACATAGGTGGATACCATCGAGTACGATGGGCGCGAGGGGTGCTAATACCTTCCCCTTGCGTAACCGACTCCCGTACCTTGATTCTCCGGTCGCAAGACCCTGTTCCTCCCTTTGTTAGTTTTTCTGATATTCATTTCCCTCTTTGGGATAAATATATTGGTGGCGACTCTGTTCATTTCGCGAGCGTGCGACAGCTGGCGACTCTGCTGGGGACGTCATAGACCTATTGCGGGTCCGTACTTAGCGAGTCGATCCTAGCTTTTGTTTGTTTATTGGGTGTGCTTATATATTACTTATGCTTCGCTTTATTTATTTTATGCTTGCATATCATGTCTATTTGCTGCTTGCATATCATGTTTATTTTCTCGCATTCTGGACTATATTATGGGCCCCCGTGGGGGCCACATATTTTTCTGTTTGTCTTTGCAGGTGGGGGGTTTTGTGAGGTAAAAGGCCCACTACCCAGGCCAATGACACATAGGATTAGCGTGGGTGCTCATGTTGACTCCCGTAGCGCTTGCTATGATCGAGCTTGACATGGGGTACCACAACTGGGCGAGGTTCTTTCATGGAACACTGTGTCTGGCACGCTTGTTGCCTCAAACACTTTGTACCCCATGAGAACTGTAGACCATAGTGACCATTAGGGACCACTTGTCCGTGTCTAGACTACATACCCGTGAGATTTGGATGCGACAGGAAACTTGACCTTCATCATACCCGGATTTCTGTTTTTCAACAAAAGGCGTCGAACCTTTGATCCTGGAACATTTGGCTTATACAGAAGTTCTACATCAGTTATCTATCAGAATCAACGTCGAACCTCTGAATCTAGAGGATTCGACCTTATTTAACTTATGCACAATTATCTATCAGAATCAACGTCGAACCTCTGAATCTGGAGGGTTCGACCATCTTTGACTTATGCCCAAGCTATTTATCCAGAAAGCAACGTCGAATCTCTGAATCTGGAGGATTCGACCATATCTTATTGACCATAAGAAGCTGTTATCCAAGAGGCCTTGATCCTTGATCCTGATTTATGATACATTTGCATCTTCATTAACATTTTTGCATACATGCATGTGCATCCCTGGCTACCAAGAATCCTACCTTCTTCCTCTCCATCAGATCAGTTAAGACGATTCCTCCGCACCGATATCTGACAAAAGCTCACAGAAGAAGAATCATGGGGAATTACAAACAAGATCAAGCTACTATCAGAGAATCCCATGCCTCCTCATGAGGGAACCTTCCACCAAAGGAGCCTAAAGACTTTATGTTTGTCAAAGAACATTTCATTTGCATCAAAATAAGGCCAAACTTGCCATTGTATAGATTTCTCAAGTATCTTCAACTGTATTACTTTTGTTGTTATCAAGTACTTCTCAATGTAAAAAACTCATTCTGTTCGAATAAATAAAAATAATGCAATATACATGTTTTTCTCAAATCATTTCATTTTTGTCATTATGTTCATTGATATTCAACTCAGTTGTCTTAAGCAACTAAAAAAGGAGAATGATGAAAATCAAAAACACATGAACTACTAACTGCATGCTTTTGGAACAAGATCCTGCTGACGATGTACAGGCATTGCTTCAATTCCTAAACACCGGAGTTATAAGGGAGTGAAACCTTCGTCAACCCTGTAACACCCGTATAATTTTAATTTTTAATTTAATTTGAATATTAATTTAATAATTATGATTATTATGGATGTTATGAAAACAAGAGGAAAATGATGGTTAATGGCATTTGGGCCATGTGTGAGATTAGTAAGAAGAGGGGGGTGTGGTGCAGTAAAGCCCTTACTAATTTAATATTATTTTTCATAAAATAATTAGAATTGGAGAATTGGGAAAGAAAGAACGTGAGAGAACAGAAGTTGGAACAAGGAACGTGAAGGAGAACCGTAGAGGGAGAGACCAAGAACCAAGATTCTATCTGAGGTAAGGGGAGACTCTCCGTTTAATCTCTTTTATCGTATTATAGGTGATAGTATGGATTAGGAGTATGATTTGATCCATTGATTCTATATTCTGAATATTCATCTGTGTTCATCATTAAAATTGAGCTGTTAATCCCTAATAACTGATAGATTTAGGGTATGATGAATAGAATTGGTAGGGAATCATATACTATGGTTATGGATGAATTCGTATGCTGTTTAGATGTGCTTTTCTCTGGTTTTTGGACTCAAAATCGTGGACTGGTATGAGTAAAAACGAATGGGTTTTGGACTGTTACGAATTCTGCAGGTTCTGGGCATTTTCTGGTGTTTCGCGTATGAAACAGTGCCATACGCGTATGGGATGGGGTCATACGCGTCTGGGGGACACTCCCAATGGGCTATACGCGTATGATACGCAGTTGCCCTGTCCCAAACACCATGTACTGGTGTTTTGCGTATGAGAGCGTATGAGGATGCTCATACGCGTATGGGAATTTGGAAAGAGGAAAATTATTCTGGTGATACGCGTATGGCTATACTGATACGCGTATGAGGTTGATTGTAGGCAAAATTTGGTTCCGTTGAGATGCGTATGATACGCGTATGAGGCAAGGGGATACGCGTATGGACGCGTATGGACCCTATGATACGCGTATGGCTTCCTGTATGTGAAATTTCTGTTTTGTGATTTTTCTGGAAAGTTCGATGATGTGTAACTTTCGATTTATAGGCCTGTTTGTATGCTGTTTTAGACTGTGTAAACCTTGTGATGTGATTCTGTGGTTTACTGATGATTGATTGTATTGAATGATGTAATGTATATATGAACATGCTTAGTATTGATGATGATGATGATGAAATGAGTATAGATGATGCTACTCATAGAATGGTGATGATAAAAGTATGTTATATATATATGTTGCATGCATTCATAAACATGGGCTGAATCCTATATGATGAGAGGATTCAGCGAGGGGCAGAATTCCCATTGTGTGGAATTTGTGCTGGCAGGGCCGTATCTGGATGATGATAGATCGGTCGGTGGATGATTTCCACTGGTGATGATTGGTACCACATGCATAGTGTCAGTTTCATACATGTGCATGATTTGTTTATAGCATGATGATAGATGTTACATGTTGACTGTTTGTTTTTTGTGGATGTATGAATGATTAAATTGTCTGAGTATGAAACAATTGGGTGAATGATATAACTATGATATGTTATTATTTATGATGCAATAACATTGGTTAACTGTGATGAGACTCACCCTTACTTGTTATCATTTTCAGATTGAGGATAGCGGCGTGACTTGGTGAGGATTAGCTCATAAGTCGGTTTTAGTATTGTGTCGGTGTCATGCTCTGGTAGATGTAACACTGGGAACGCTTTGTTTTGTTTTAGAGTTTTGTTTATAACTCTATTTATTTAAGATGTTTGAAGTCTGATACATTGTTGATGAATGTTGACTTGATGAAGTATTTCCGCTGTGTAAAACATGAATTGATTAATGAGTTATGATCTCAGGTGTTTTCGGTGAATGCATGACTTATACTGACGCGTGTTTTATTATTTATGAAATTATGATGCCTCTCTACATGTTACTCTGATTTAATAATTGTCTATTTGCCGTGGGTTATTAGAGGGGTGTTACAATAGTGCTATCAGAGCATAGTCGGTCGTTGTGACCAGAGTCTTAGTGTCAGTCTTCTGTGTATGCGACTAATACGAGTTATTTTTCAATACTTTTGTTCTGACCGGATTGTTTGTATTAAGTAGAACAATGGCTGGAAGAGGAGGAAGAAACGACGATGCTATCGCTGAGGCTCTGGGCATGATAGCTGGTGTGCTGGGAGGGAATGCCAATGGAGCTGCGATTGGTGCTGACAGACAACTGAACAGTTTCCAGAGGAACAATCCTCCATTGTTCAAGGGCACGCATGATCCTGAAGGTGCTCAGAAATGGCTTAAGGAGATCGTGAGGATTTTCAGAGTCATTGACTGTGCTGAGGATCTCAAAGTGAGATATGGCACTCACATGTTATCAGAGGAAGCTGATGATTGGTGGATGTCAACCAGAACTGAGCTGGATGCTAGTGGTACAGCAATTACCTGGACTGTATTCAGGAGGGAATTTCTGAGGAGGTATTTTCCTGAAGATGTCAGGGGAAGAAAGGATGTTGAATTTCTGGCGCTGGTTCAAGGTAATATGTCAGTACCAGAGTATGCTGCTAAGTTTGTGGAACTGGCAAGGTACTATGTGCATTACAATGATGATGAAGCCAGTGAGTTCTCAAAATGTGTCAAATTTGAGAATGGTCTTCGTGATGAGATCAAGCAGGGTATCAGGTACCAGAGAATCCGGAGGTTTGTTGATCTGGTAGATTGTAGCAGGATTTTTGAGGAAGATAACATCAAGCTGAGGTCATCTCACTCTCGCGAGTTGGTTGACAGAAAAGGAAAGAAACATATGGATCGAGGTAAGCCATATGGTAGAGGTAAACCTGTTGATTGGAAGAAACCCAGTGGGGGAGATTCCAGTGCTCGTATCAGATGTTACAATTGTGGTGAGATGGGACATCGTAGGAATGAATGCAAGGTTGATCAGAAGAAGTGTTACAAGTGTGACCAAGTGGGTCATATTGCTGCTGACTGCAAGAAGAGGGTTGTGACTTGCTACAACTGTGGTGAAGAGGGTCACATCAGTCCTAATTGTCCTAAGCCAAAGAAGAACCAATCGGGAGGAAAGGTTTTTGCTTTGACTGGGTCTGAGACTACTCCAGAAGACCGGTTGATTAAAGGTACGTGTTTCATTCATGGCACACCTTTAGTTGCAATTATTGATACTGGAGCAACTCACTCTTTTATTTCTTTGGATTGTGCTGAGAGGTTAAATCTTGAGATATCTGATATAAATGGAAGTATGGTTATTGACACTCCTGCGTCGGGTTCAGTAACTACTTCGTCTGCATGCTTGAATTGTCCGGTTGACATTTTTGGTAGAGAATTTAGGATGGACTTAGTGTGCCTTCCGTTGAAACAACTTGATGTAATCCTGGGAATGAACTGGTTGGAATTCAACCGTGTTCATATCAACTGTTTTGCGAAGACCCGTGATTTTTCCTGAAGAGGTTAGTTCTGATAGTCTGGAAATGACAACTAGACAGGTGAATGAAGCTATCGGAGATGGTGCAACAGTGTTTATGTTGTTCGCATTGATGAATATGAAGGAGAAAGTGGCGAGTGGCGAATTGCCTGTGGTGTGTGAATTTCCAGAAGTTTTTCCAGAAGATGTGAATGAATTACCACCGGAAAGAGAAGTGGAGTTTTCTATTGATGTGGTTCCGGGAACTAGTCCAATGTCAATGGCGCCGTATCGTATGTCGCCGTCTGAATTGGCTGAACTGAAGAAGCAGTTAGAGGAATTGCTTGAGAAGAAGTTTATTCGTCCTAGTGTTTCGCCGTGGGGTGCGCCTGTGTTGCTGGTAAAGAAGAAAGAGGGTTCAATGAGGCTGTGTGTAGATTACAGACAATTGAACAAGGTCACTATCAAGAATCGGTATCCATTGCCGAGGATTGATGATTTGATGGATCAGTTGGTTGGAGCACGTGTGTTTAGTAAAATTGATCTGAGGTCTGGGTATCATCAGATACGTGTGAAGGATGACGATATTCAGAAGACTGCTTTTAGAACGAGGTATGGACATTATGAGTATTCTGTGATGCCGTTTGGAGTTACTAATGCACCTGATGTTTTTATGGAATATATGAACAGGATTTTTCATCCGTATCTCGACAAGTTTGTGGTGGTATTTATAGATGATATCCTGATATATTCTAAGAATGAGGAAGAACATGAGGAACATCTCAGAACTGTGTTAGAGCTGTTGAAAGAGAAGCAACTTTTTTCCAAACTGTCGAAGTGTGAATTCTGGTTAGAGGAAGTCAGTTTTCTTGGACATGTGATTTCTAAGAATGGTATTGCTGGTGATCCTACAAAGATAGAAACTGTGTCTCAGTGGGAAGCTCCGAAGTCAGTGTCAGAGATTCGTAGTTTTCTTGGTCTTGCAGGTTACTACCGAAAGTTCATTGAAGGATTTTCAAAGTTAGCATTGCCGTTAACTAAACTAACCAGGAAGGGACAAACCTTTATTTGGGATGCAAAGTGTGAAGGAGGATTCCAAGAGCTGAAGAGGAGATTGACTAGTGCTCCTATTTTGATTTTGCCGAATCCGACAGAATCATTTGTGGTTTATTGTGACGCATCACTGATGGGTTTAGGTGGTGTATTGATGCAGAATCAACAAGTGGTCGCTTATGCGTCGAGACAACTCAAGGTGCATGAGAGGAATTATCCGACTCATGATTTGGAATTGGCAGCTGTGGTGTTTGTCTTGAAGTTGTGGCGACACTATTTGTATGGTTCGAGATTTGAGGTATTCAGTGATCATAAAAGCCTGAAGTATCTCTTTGATCAGAAAGAGTTGAACATGAGGCAGAGAAGGTGGTTAGAATTTCTGAAGGATTATGATTTTGGTTTGAATTACCATCCGGGTAAGGAAAACATTGTTGCTGATGCATTGAGCAGGAAGACCTTGCATATGTCTATGCTAATGGTGAAGGAATTGGATTTGATTGAGCAATTCAGAGACTTGAGTTTAGTGTGTGAAGGTACTCCTATTAGTGTCAAATTGGGTATGCTGAAGCTGACTAGTGGTATTCTTGAAGAGATCAGAGAAGGTCAGAAAGCCGATGTTGAATTGATTGATAAGTTGACTTTGATTAATCAAGGCAAGAGTAGTGAATTCTGAGTCGACGAGAATGGTATACTGAGGTTTGGTGACCGAGTTTGTGTTCCTGATATTGATGAACTCCGAAAGCGTATTTTGGAAGAAGGACACCGTAGTGGATTGAGTATTCATCCTGGTGCTACCAAGATGTATCATGATTTGAAAAAGTTGTTTTGGTGGCCTGGAATGAAGAAGGAAATTGCTGAGTTTGTGTATTCTTGTTTGACTTTCCAGAAGTCAAAGATCGAGCATCAGAAACCGTCTGGGTTGATGCAACCGATGTTTATTCCTGAGTGGAAGTGGGACAGCATCTCAATGGATTTTGTGTCGGGTTTGCCGAGAACTGTCAGAAATTGTGAAGATATCTGGGTCGTGGTGGACAGGTTGACGAAGTCTGCACATTTTATACCGGTGAGAATGGATTATCCGATGGAGAAGCTAGCTCAATTGTATATTGAGAAGATAGTGAGTCTGCATGGTATTCCTTCAAGTATCGTGTCAGACAGAGATCCGAGGTTTACATCTAAGTTCTGGGAAGGGTTGCAGAAAGCTTTGGGTACTAAGCTGAGATTGAGTTCTGCTTATCATCCGCAGACGGATGGACAGACTGAGAGGACGATTCAGTCGCTAGAGGATTTGTTGCGTGCTTGTGTGTTAGAAAAAGGAGGTACTTGGGATAGTTATCTGCCTTTGATTGAGTTTACCTACAACAACAGTTATCATTCGAGTATCGGTATGGCTCCGTTTGAGGCTTTGTATGGTAGGAGGTGTAGGACGCCGTTGTGTTGGTACGAATCTGGTGAGAGTGCTGTGATTGGTACAGAGATTGTACAACAGACTACAAAGAAGATTAAAATGATTCAAGAGAAGATGAAGGCTTCTCAGAGTCGTCAGAAGAGTTATCATGACAAGAGGAGGAAAACACTTGAGTTTCAAGAGGGAGATCATGTGTTTATGAGAGTTACTCCTATGACAGGGATTGGTCGGGCATTGAAGTCGAAGAAGTTGACTCCGCGTTTTATCGGACCATTCCAAATTTCTGAAAGAGTGGGAGAAGTGGCTTATCGTATCGCTTTACCGCCGATGCTTGCAAATTTACATGATGTATTTCATGTGTCGCAGTTGAGGAAATACATTTCAGATCCGTCCCATCTGATCCAAGTAGATGATATACAGGTGAAAGATAACTTGACGGTTGAGACTTTACCTGTGAGGATTGAGGATCGAAGGCTCAAGCAATTGCGAGGCAAGGAAATAGCTTTGGTCAGAGTAGCTTGGGGAGGACCTGCTGAGGGAAATGTTACCTGGGAGCTAGAGAGTCAGATGAAGGATTCTTATCCAGAACTTTTTACCTGAGGTATGTTTTCGAGGACGGAAACTCTTTTAGTGGGGGAGAGTTGTAACACCCGTATAATTTTAATTTTTAATTTAATTTGAATATTAGATTAATAATTATTATTATTATGGATGTTATGAAAACAAGAGGAAAATGATGGTTAATGGCATTTGGGCCATGTGTGAGATTAGTAAGAAGAGGGGGGTGTGGTGCAGTAAAGCCCTTACTAATTTAATATTATTTTTCATAAAATAATTAGAATTGGAGAATTGGGAAAGAAAGAACGTGAGAGAACAGAAGTTGGAACAAGGAACGTGAAGGAGAACCGTAGAGGGAGAGACCAAGAACCAAGATTCTATCTGAGGTAAGGGGAGACTCTCCGTTTAATCTCTTTTATCGTATTATAGGTGATAGTATGGATTAGGAGTATGATTTGATCCATTGATTCTATATTCTGAATATTCATTTGTGTTCATCATTAAAATTGAGCTGTTAATCCCTAATAACTGATAGATTTAGGGTATGATGAATAGAATTGGTAGGGAATCATATACTATGGTTATGGATGAATTCGTATGCTGTTTAGATGTGCTTTTCTCTGGTTTTTGGACTCAAAATCGTGGACTGGTATGAGTAAAAACGAATGGGTTTTGGACTGTTACGAATTCTGCAGGTTCTGGGCATTTTCTGGTGTTTCGCGTATGAAACAGTGCCATACGCGTATGGGATGGGGTCATACGCGTATGGGGGACACTCCCAATGGGCTATACGCGTATGATACGCAGTTGCCCTGTCCCAAACACCATGTACTGGTGTTTTGCGTATGAGAGCGTATGAGGATGCTCATACGCGTATGGGAATTTTGAAAGAGGAAAATTATTCTGGTGATACGCGTATGGCTATACTGATACGCGTATGAGGTTGATTGTAGGCAAAATTTGGTTCCGTTGAGATGCGTATGATACGCGTATGAGGCAAGGGGATACGCGTATGGACGCGTATGGACCCTATGATACGCGTATGGCTTCCTGTATGTGAAGTTTCTGTTTTGTGATTTTTCTGGAAAGTTCGATGATGTGTAACTTTCGATTTGTAGGCCTGTTTGTATGCTGTTTTAGACTGTGTAAACCTTGTGATGTGATTCTGTGGTTTACTGATGATTGATTGTATTGAATGATGTAATGTATATATGAACATGCTTAGTATTGATGATGATGATGATGAAATGAGTATAGATGATGCTACTCATAGAATGGTGATGATGAAAGTATGTTATATATATATATGTTGCATGCATTCATAAACATGGGCTGAATCCTATATGATGAGAGGATTCAGCGAGGGGCAGAATTCCCATTGTGTGGAATTTGTGCTGGCAGGGCCGTATCTGGATGATGATAGATCGGTCGGTGGATGATTTCCACTGGTGATGATTGGTACCACATGCATAGTGTCAGTTTCATACATGTGCATGATTTGTTTATAGCATGATGATAGATGTTACATGTTGACTGTTTGTTTATCTGTGGATGTATGAATGATTAAATTGTCTGAGTATGAAACAATTGGGTGAATGATATAACTATGATATGTTATTATTTATGATGCAATAACATTGGTTAATTGTGATGAGACTCACCCTTACTTGTTATCATTTTCAGATTGAGGATAGCGGGGTGACTTGGTGAGGATTAGCTCATAAGTCGGTTTTAGTATTGTGTCGGTGTCATGCTCTGGTAGATGTAACACTGGGAACGCTTTGTTTTGTTTTAGAGTTTTGTTTATAACTCTATTTATTTAAGATGTTTGAAGTCTGATACATTGTTGATGAATGTTGACTTGATGAAGTATTTCCGCTGTGTAAAACATGAATTGATTAATGAGTTATGATCTCAGGTGTTTTCGGTGAATGCATGACTTATACTGACGCGTGTTTTATTATTTATGAAATTATGATGCCTCTCTACATGTTACTCTGATTTAATAATTGTCTATTTGCCGCGGGTTATTAGAGGGGTGTTACAAACCCCTTTGAGCCTAAGGAGTAGTAGTTTCTTTTCAAAAAAAATATACAAAACCCTCAATCTTAACCAGGGGCAGGGTAGTCTTCAGTTAGTACGGCCGAGCGCTCAACTTTCAGGTATTCCATAAGAGGATCCATCACATTCCATATCTCACAACGAAAGAAGAAGAGCACTATCAACAATGGACGTCTCTCAGTCACTAAGAAGAAGGCAGTCACAACCTTTTCATCAAGTCAATCACCAAAGTCATACAACTTGTTCCCGAACGAGACAATAAAAGAGAATGAAAAGAAAGTTATGAATCATGATAAAAAAACAATAAAAAGAAATAAAAAAAGAAACAATAGCCCGCTAAGTCAAAAGAAAAAAGAAAAGCTTTGAAGCAATTGACTTAGGCAAAAATTAGGGCATATCCCACTGGACAACGAAAACCAAAATAAAAAGAAACTTTCTGTCCAGGCAAAAGTTAGGGAAAGCAAAAGAAAAGAACAAGAACAAAAAATCCTCCAAGGGACAAGTTGTTATAATCATCAACGAAAGCACCAAAGGGTGACTGCCACCTCCATCAAAGCCATAAAGGATCCTCATCCATCACAATCCTTCTTGAAAGGCGAATACTCGTGCCGAACTAGCTGAACGTAGGACTGGAGAACATCACGAAGAAGGGGTGGGTTAAGTAGAACTTGAGCCTTTATCCTTTGTTTCTTAAACCATGAACCCGACCACGTTATAACCCTCAAAAGTCCTAATTGAAGCAGGGTTCGTTCCGAAAGCATACAAACTGTGAAATCATGTCAAACTGACTCCTAATGTTGCTGTGTCATTTGTGTTAGTATCAATACAACATTTTGACAAATAAAACTTTTCTTTGAGATTAACATGTGCATTGCATTCTCATTATCCTTTTCAAAACATAATTGTCTCCAACTTGAAAGTAAGTACTTGATACCAAGGAAAGTTCAACATCGAAATTTCATCGAGTAATCTTACAAAGGCAAAGGTTGGTCATCCACAAGGCAAATACTTGAAGCATCCATCTTGTGGAACAATTCCTTTCAATCTGGAGCATTCATCCCTTGATCTACACTGGGGAAGACCATCGCAAATCTCCGTGATTCAAACATTATCAAAATCCTACATCAAAAGATCATACAAGCTGGGGCAAGCTAGTAATAATTCATCTCTTCATCTTCAATCAAGTGTCAGATATCGATACAGGTGTCGAGGAGTCAAGTCAAACACCTTCACCAATTCTATCCTGCAAGCAATAACCTCCCCGCAAGGGCACACTCCTTCCATCCCTTGCATCATGAAAACAATCATTTCATTCATAATCATACATACATCATGCATATCATTGCATTCTCATAAAACCAAAACCCAATCCATCATTGGTAATCCCCGTGCACCAGAGCCTAAATCATTATCATTTCTCCAGCAATAATCCAATCATCAACAATGCAAGGGGCATCCACTCTACCTTGAATCTCAAACAAAGTTTTAGAACTTCACCTAATCTATTCCACACAAAGCAGAAACCCTGATCAATCAGTACACTGCATATAGAATTCATTGCATTGCATCTTCAGAAGTGCATAAAATAAGTCAAACATTTGCATATGGAAAATAAGCCAAGTTACTCATCAGATGAGGATCCTACAAGCGTTCAATTAATAATCCACCTGGGTCATTCAGAGTTACCATTGTGGTGTCATATCCCCAAGTCAATCATGTTCATCTTTCTTCAACCCAGAGTTGAGGTATTTGTGTTCAACCCAGAGTTGACTTTCCTTTCATCTTTTAATCCCGAGTTAATTATCTCTTCCCACTCAATCCAGAGTTGACGGACATCTTTTATTCAACCCAGAGTTGATTCTTTCCTTTTCCCACTCAACCCAGAGTTGACGGTTATCTCTTGTCTTTCCCACTCAACCCAGAGTTGACGGTTATCTTTTCTCCTTTACCACTCAACCCAGAGTTGACGGTTATCTTTTATTCTCTTTCCCACTCAACCAAGAGTTGACCGTTATCTTTTGTCTTTTCCCACTTGTTAATCTCTTTTCTCACTCAACCTAGAGTTGACGGTTATCTTTTATCCTTTCCCACTCAACCCAGAGTTGACGGTTATCCTTTCTCTTCTCCCACTCAACCCAGCGTTGACGGTTATCTTTTGCCTTTCCCACTCAACCCAGAGTTGACGGTTATCATTTGTCTCTCCCTCTCAACCAAGAGTTGACGATTATCTCTTGTCTTACTCACTCAACCCAGAGTTGACGGTTATTCCTAATTGTCCGTCTCTTGTTTTCAACCCATAGGTGATGTTCTTACTTTCTTTCTCAACCCAGAGTTGATGCCTATATCTTTTCCCACTAATACTAATTTCCCTTTCCGTTCTCAATCCGGAATTGATGTTTACCTCTTATTTCAACCCTGAGTTGACTTCCCTTTATTCTTCGACCCAGAGTTGACCCACTTTTTCTTTTTTCAACCCAGAGTTGAAGTCTATTTCATTTCTAACCCAGAGTTAATTTGTTCAAACCTAGAGTTGATATGATCTTCCTCAGTGGATTTGACACCATTCTTTTCTCCAGTGGATCCTATCTCATCAGGCAAATTTTCAGGTTCACTTGATATTTAATCTTCTTCTACCATGAATGTTCGAAAGCCTTGCGCCAATCTCACTTTCAGGTTCAAGACGATTAAATAGGGGCAGCTATTGCACCCCAAAATTTGCCCTCTTAATTTTATTTCTAATTGGCCTATCCATCTCATAATCTCATCTATTAGGTCATTAACACATCATGCATTCATTAAAAATAATATTGGTTCATTAAATCAATAGTGATGGATTAAAGGCGTCAATTGGATCGGAGTTTATTTCCATATTTATTTAGTAATCAAGATGATCCCTTTCTATGGAGTTTGGGTATAAATATTCGGTGCACTTCTTGAATTACATGTTATGGTGCTCATCTAAGTTGGCAAAGGAGGAAGAGAATTAAAATATTACTAATTGGAGGGAAAAGAGGTAATTTGAATTTTATTTGAAAGTGTGAAGAAAATCAGTACGTGTCCAAGCGAGGTCAAATACAAATTCTGATTACAAGACATTACAAGAAAAATACACCATTCAGAAGATTACATCAAAATTTTAACTTTGACTTTTTGCCAACAGTTTATTTTTGTCAAAGTCAGATCATTGGCCATGATGATCAATCCATTCTAATTTTGCAGTGGCCCGAAGTATAATGCTTCATGTTCCAAGTGTGCTCCACACATGATGCCTTGATTACTACACGCCTTGATTCACGTTACCTTCATCATCAGGCAGGTTCTATGCTGCCAAAACAAACCAAAACGTATCAAGGACCCACATCATACACAAATCACATAACATCTTAAAGCAGCTCTATTGCTAACTTATATAATAGGTAATTATCCTTAGTTAAACATCATTAACCTCACCTGCATAAAAACAGTTCCAGGAATACTCACACCAAATTCTACATTTTTGGACACAACTTCAAAAGCAAATTGCCAGCTCCTGCAAGACAATCCAAGACAAAAAAAAAGAAGGTTACTGCGAGTTAAATGGTTGTATTGGCAGATGTAATCCCAAACGGAGTATGCGTACAATCAAGCACAGATGCATCAGTCCATAATAATGAAATTGGTAAAACATACAATGAGCAACATGATTCAGAACAGAAAATACCCATCTCAGTACAAGAAAAAAAGCAACGCGAAGATTGGCATTAGACAAATCAGGTTTGAGATGAACAGGTTCAAGGCAAGCGCAGGGTATCGAATTCTTTAACATATAAATCCGCAGCGGCCTAGCAAACTCAAAAGAGAACCAAGATTCGGCATTTATTCAAACAAAGCTACTACAAAAAGTTCAGTTCAGTGCATACATGTATAACATCTAACAGAAATAACCAACTCTATAACAGAAACTAACAAGCCCATAATTGAATACCTACCTCCGATCCTAGTCAGCACCTCCAAGCCTAAAGCCAACTAACTCTCAACCTCACTTAACAAACTCTGATCCTAACTCCAAACCAAAATGACCCGAACCTGTGTTCTATATATACACATCATCACCTTCAATTCATTTAACACGCCATTTTCTCTATTCTCACCCATTCTCTATTGATCTTCATCACTCTCATTCACCTCCATCTTCATCTTCTTCCCACTCTTCTCTAAATTCACACTCATATCTCTGCAAATTCTCTCTCTCTCTCTCTCTCTCTCTCTCTCTCTCTCTCTCTCTCTCTCTCTCTCTCTCTCTCTCTCCCCACATTCTTCAATTCATCTTCATTCAATCATCATCACTCTGCAACTTCAAGCTCTCGATTCACTCTCCATCAACTCTAACCATTCTCATCTTCATCTCTCACACCCTGCGAACCTCCATTCATCATCATCTTCATACCAAACCCTCACTACACGCTCCTCAATTCTTAACTGCAAGAGTTTCACCATTAGAAACTCTTGACAGTGGAGCTAAACCTGCAACTCGTAAATCTCACACTCAGCTACACGGTTCACACAACACAGAAAAGACACACACAGAAAAAAACAACAACGGAAATCAGAAGAAAGATCAAGAAAAAATTCAAAGAAGAAAGAGTAGAAGAACCAGAAAATCGAAGCATCGAAGACTCACCTGAACATCTTCACTGCAATCTAGCGTTTAATTCGCCAAATACACAACTGTGATCTTCATTCCAGGTGAGTTCTACGAGCCTTCATTCTTCGTCTTCTTTACTTGTTCTTGATACTGTTGTGAAGAGTGACGATCTGTGAACATTTCCCCCATGGTCTCGCTCTTCAATTCGCCACCATTACCGTTTGATTGAGCTTTTTAGTATAACCTAGGGTTTTAGATGTTTACTTAGATCCAGGCTAAAACGAGTGGAAATTGAGAGAAAATGATGGCGGATTCGAAATTAGCCGAAGGAGATGAACAAGGCTATGCTAGGTTTTTGGTGTTTGGAGGCATCTCCGCCGTGGTCGCCGCCGGGAGGCGATTTCCGGCGAATTTATTTGAGTATGAGAGAGGCGAGAACGAGAGTGAGAGAGCGTGAGAAGTTGAACCGTCACATCCCTTTACCCTAATTCCTTTTCATTTTATTATTATTATTAATGTTATTAATCTGATTAATTAATTGGTATAATTGGAATATAATATAAGGTTTAACTTCTATTAATTGGGCTGATTGGCATTAGTACAATAAAAATCTGGATAACAATAGAAACGGATCATACTACTGTATTGGGCCTATGAATTCTGATTCACTCCCTTTGAGCCCATAGTCACATTTTTTTAAGAAGAAATTCTGAAAATAATAACAATTCTGGGCCAGACTCAGTGGGCTCAGCGCCCTTACTCCTTACACCCTGCAATTCAGGATTGCACCCCCTGTTTCCTTTTTTTTTATTGATTCTTTTAGATTTTAATTAGATTTTTTGTCACTTCTTTTAGTAATAAAAATGCTAACTTTTCTTGTTGTTTTTAGACTTTAGTACACAATTTTTGACATATAAAAATAATCATAAAAAATATTAGTTTTTAGGCTATTTGTTTTTTGGTCTTTTTACTTGACTTGTAATTCAATTTCTTTCATAAAAATCAATATAAAAATAGTAGTATTTTTGGTTCATTTTTGTACTATATTCTTGACTTGTCATTACATGCTTGTGTATAATTTTGTACCATTGTATCCTTACTCAATTTTGCTCATGTATCTTACTTATGACTTCCAATGTGACTTTTACTTTCATATTCTTTTATTCCTAACCTTAGGTAGAAACCATGATAACATTAGGTAGAAATTCCCTTCATACTTAGGCTAGTTTCTTTTCCTTTTCAACTTTAAAACATCTAATAACTATCCAAATTAAATCCCATAAAAAATACCAAGAAAACACTTAAAAAGCATTAATAAAAAAGTGAAAATCATTAAAAAGGGAATGGAAGCTTGAATCTCCCTTGCTTTAGGGAATCATTCGAGTGCTTGGATCTCCCTTGCTTTAGAGAACCATTCGGGCGTAAGTTCCCAAATTCTAAAAAACACAAACCAAAGAGCAACTCGAGTCTCCCTTGCTTTAGGGTGCAACTTGAACGCTCAAACTCTTTTCTCTATCTCGCCTCCGAGGCATCCCTTAATCGGACACGTTATTTCCGCTCCATTCCCAGCTTAAGACTCCAGAGGTCGAGCAGCGGAGTGCGAATGTAATTGTTCGACTAAAAAACACAAAAACAAACAAAAACTAAAGAGCCGAACTACGGCGCTCTGATTCCTGAAAAGGATACGTAGGCATTAGGTCGCGGGGCCTAAGCGAGCACAACTATTTAAAAACCTTATTTTCCCCGTGTTTCTTTTTCTTTCTTTTGCATGCATTCCCTTAGCATTAAGCTTTAGATTTATAGTACACACCCTTTAGATAGCAACAAACATAGGTGGATACCATCGAGTACGATGGGCGCGAGGGGTGCTAATACCTTCCCCTTGCGTAACCGACTCCCGTACCTTGATTCTCTGGTCGCAAGACCCTGTTCCTCCCTTTGTTAGGTTTTCTGATATTCCTTTCCCTCATTGGGATAAATATATTGGTGGCGACTCTATTCATTTCGCGAGCGTGCGACAGGTGCACATTTTGATTTTTAAGGTGTTTACAAAATTTAAAAAGGACCAATAGATTGGCGTGGTCCGATTGTCATGCTGTCATTTTCAAAATCTAACTAAAACCAATTGATTGCTTGGTAGTAGAAATCTATTGACCAAGTTATTCCATTACAATATTTCTAAAAATTGGAAGAACCAATCGATTGATGGCTCCAGGCCAATTAATTCTCACTTGTACAAAAGCCATACCTTCTCTAAAATTTCAACCCAGTCAGTGGTTTTCTCAAACCTTTTTCCATGTTCTTGTTTCACTACACTTACACTACTTTACCACATCATGACAACACAGTCAAGGAAAATATTTACCACATGAATACATGAAGTTAACAAGCATGATTTCAAGTATCAACAACAGCCACCATATTATCATCATAGACTCAACAAAAACACAAACATGGTGTTCATCACAAAATCATGGAATACTTACTAGTTCTATGTTCATAATCCTACCAACATACAAACCCTGGCATTTCATCTAGTAAGCATCTAAGTAGAACCCACCTCTTGAAGATGAAGATGATGAAGCTTGGACAAGTTTGATAAAGGAGATGATGATAATGATGATGACTTTTCTATGGTTTCCTTCTTCTTATTTCTTTCTTCCTTTCTTTCAATTTCATTTTTACTTCTTTTCTCTTCAATGTTTCTATGCTTCTCTCTCTATGCCTTGGCTTGTTTTACTAATAACAAGAAAGTGGAACAAGTGGTTGGGACATGTGGTCCATAATGAGTGGAGAGAATAAAGAGGAAAATTGAGTGGTGGAGAATGATGGGTAGAAAAGAAATATCTAAAAAAAGGATATTTCTTGGGGATATTTTCTTCTACTAGAGCAATTGACCAATTATCAATATCACCAAAATGCGCTTTTCTTGAATTAATTAATAAAGGCCGGTCTCCTTTAATAAGGATTAAGCTCTTCTGAGTTTATTGATTACTCTATTGGTCCCAACTGACAATATTTAGAGTACTTAAGGGTATACGAGATATTACAATATTGTTAATATTTTGGGAGTTTAGATAGTTCTTGGTACAGGTGTTAGCTGAAGATTTCGTTTTGTAGTATTTATCCTTCGAAGAAGTAGAAAATCGAAGGAAAGATGGCTACTGATGGCCATCCCTTAAAAATAAAAGAATGGCTACTGATGGTCATGCTTCGAGAGTAAAGATTTCTAAGTTCACTATGAAGATAATGAATACTGAAAGCTAGTGAAAAGTATGTGTCTTCGGGGACTTAGACAAATTTATAAATATATTCAAGTATCACTACTTAGCGTGTTTTTTTTGTAGTGTTTGTTTAATACATTGCCACGCGTCGAAGACAGACTCAGGCGGGAAGATTTGAAATTCGAAGACGGTTTCGTAACTGTCCAAGTAACAGATGGCATCGCTAGAAGTTCTTATGAGAAACGTGGCAGCAGATTAGTATAGGACCGTTAAGGTCGAAACTAGTATAAATAGGAGTCTTAATGTTAGGATTCTGTGTGTTCATTTTGTACAAATCACTCACATATTTACTCAAGTATCAAGCGTTAAGAGAAAGAGTTCGCTGAGAAAATGTACGTATGACACCACCATTTTAATACATGTGTATTATCTTTTGATTTTAAATATCTTCCAGAATTACTGCATTTCGTTTACTTCTTGCCATTTACATTTCTGTATCTTTACTTTAATGTCATTTACTTTCGAATTACTTTCATGTTATTTACTTTCAAAGTCTTTAACATTTCTGCAGTTTAAGATTCTTTACGTTTCAATAGTCCTTTTAATTTTCTATGTTATGTTACTTATCTTTTCGCTGAAGTCACATTTATATATAACAAAGTGATTGTCAAGACTATTTGTTCTTTAATCGAACAACGCTTATTGAAGAAGACAAATAATGAATATGGTTCGAATGAACGTTGATGACAATCTTCTTGACTATGTGTCCTAGGATCAATCTAGTCGATCCTGCGAGTAACCAAATCATATTTATTATAGTTTGGAAGACTAGCGGTTGTTTACCGGAAATCACCGTAAACAAATTGGCACGCCCAGTGGGACAGTGTCAAGCAGATTGTTTTAATCAATTGCTTTATTTTTGTCTAGACAATATCAAGATCTTGTATGAACCTTAGGAACGGTAAATTAAAGAACAGTGCACAACCGATTCCCAAACGAAGGTACAACAGGAAAATGGTCGTTACGGCCAGTGCAGGGGGTGATCGAGATCCCCCACAAGGTTCAGGATCAGGAGTGGCAAATTCGACTTCTACTCAAGGAACACGAGATGCAACGGGTCCAAATGGATCGAGACCTGCAGATAATTCCCAGGCTTTGCCTGAAAATAATACAGGGCTTTCAGGGACTATTCCAGTTTCAGTGTCGACAACCGCACCCTCATCCACAAGCGCAGAGGACGTATTGTTTGCCTCGACAAATGCTGCAAATAATTTGCCTGGTCAAGGCACGAATTCTGCTTTCGAATGGAGACCAAATAGTTCATATGGAATGCCATACCCATATGGAACAGGCGTACGAGGGGCAGGATCTATATATGCCCCAACTAACAATGCGACATTTTCACCGAATGTTAGTTCAGTGGGTCGAAGTGCACATAACACTGGTTTTTCTACCCAGGTGCCTCACTTTACCACAAATAACCAAGCAGCATTTCGACAAGAAATGGATGCAAGCAACCATGATATGGTAGGGGTTTTGGCCAGAGAATTGACTTCAGTTTTAAGCCCACTAATGGCAAAGGTTACTACTACAAATAGAGAAAACATGGAGACTTTCCAAAAGATATCATCTCAAATGAATCGAATGGCAGAATTCATGGGAATAACACCACCTAAAAGGAAAGACAAACAGCCTTCGAATCAAGAAGAGAGGCCCATTTTAGAACGTGTACAAGACATAGTTCCGTCATCTAGGACAGCCACTAGGGATGTAGGCCCCTCACGAAGAACAGAGATGTTCGAAGGAACTCCAATAATTAACTTAGAAGCTTCAAATCAAAGAGCCGTCCCCGTTCGACAAGAAACGGAGGAGGAGCGACCCAGATTAAGGATTGTGGGTAGGAACGAACACCCAGATGAGGTTGTTCAAAGAGTCAGAAGAGAAAATCTGGCTACAGAAAATAACTTAACTGCCATGATAGAAAGGGTTATGGCTAATAATGGCCTTAGTACTGGACTTAGACGTCCAAACTATACATCCCCTATATCAGATTATATCTTGCAGACAGAATTGCCTAGGGGCACTAAGGTACCCAAATTTACAAAATTTTCAGGCGAAACTAATGAGTCAACGGTGGAACATATTGCTAGATATTTGACAGAAGCAGGAGACTTAGCGGGAAACGAAGATTTAAGGATCAAATATTTCCCTAGTTCGCTGACAAAAAATGCCTTCATTTGGTTTACTACTTTGCCACCAAATTCGATAGATGCATGGGCATACTTGGAAAGACTTTTCCATGAGCAATTCTACATGGGTCAAACTAAGATAAGTTTGAAAGAATTGGCCAGTGTTAAACGAAAATTCACAGAAACAATTGATGATTATTTAAATAGGTTCCGTTTGTTGAAATCAAGGTGTTTTACAACAATCCCAGAGCATGAACTTGTTGAAATGGCTGCAGGTGGTCTAGATTATTCAATAAGAAAGAAACTAGATACCCAATACCTTAGGGACATGGCCCAATTAGCAGACAGGGTTCGACAAGTCGAACGACTGAAGGCAGAAAAAGTTAGGGCGAATAAAAGTTATAAGAAAGAGAGAGTAGCGTACGTCGAAGCCGAGGACGCTGATGATGAGTCTTTCAATGACTCGTATAGCCCTGAAGAAGTCGAAATAGACTTAGCTGAATTGAAAGAAGCGCCACCTTACGCCTGCAAATTGCTAAATCCTGCCAATGGAAAAAACCCAGTAGAAAACGATAAGAATGATAGGTTCCCTAAGAAAACTTATACATTCGACATTACCAAGTGTGATGAAATATTTGATTTATTCGTAAAAGATGGCCAAATGATACTACCTCCAAATTCAAAAATTCCTCCGTTGGAACAACGGAAGAAAAGAGGTTTCTGTAAATATCATGGGTTTTTAGGCCATAAAACTTCTCAATGTTTTCTTTTCAGGGATCTAATTCAAAATGCTCTCAATGATGGAAGGTTGAAGTTTGCTGACAAGACCAAGAGTCATATGAGGGTCGATACCAATCCCCTAAACATTGCTGACGCTAGCCTCTGCGAGGTAGAAGATATCAACATGGTGGAGGCCTCTGAAGTTGAAGTTGTGGAGACTAAAGCAATGTTCAATGGAAAGCAGGCTACTGAAAGCCTAAAAGGTGAAATAGTCTTCAACACTGTGGTTGAAGAATCTTCCAAGACAAAAATAACCGAAGTATCGAAGGAAGAAAACAGTGAGGCCACTGAAGACCTCAGGATGAAACTCCAGAAAATCCAGATCTCTGAAGTTCCTCCAGCAGCGGTTAACATGGTCAGCGCCAGACGACCAGTGTCTAAATTTGGCGAACTAGAGACATGGCTGACGAGGCAAAATGGGGGCATCGAAGTTCCTCCCAGAACCGAAAGCCTCAAAGAATATCTCTGGAATTGCCACGAGAGAAATGGTGGTAAGCAATGGATGTGTCCAAGGTGTTCGATCATGCTGAATCGAAGGGTCGAAGCCAACTTCGAAAGGGTTCGACGCGAAAGGTGGGAACACCCAGGAAGAGAGCCAAATCCCCTACTACAACTGTACCCAAAGATGGAGGAAAGTTTGGTAGGATTTTTGGTCAGATGCCACAAAGAAAACACTGAAGTTGCTCTCTGCCCAAGATGTGGGGCATTTTATGACGAAATGCTAGCACGATCATTCGAACGTGTGTATTGCTACATGAGTCAAGAAACTCAGGGGTTGCGTCCTAACCTGTACGGTTTCGACATATGGACTCCAACAAAGAGGCCTGATAGCCCACACCCCAAAACTCGAAGGGTAACTTTCAGAATCCCTGCAGATGCGCCAAGGGATAGGTGGGTGCAAGCTGATGCAAGAACCAACAAATGGCGAAGTTGGGACCAAGGTGGTAGAACTGCAATGGCATATAGGAAACAATTTCAAAGACCAAATCGAGAGGCGTATCGATTGGAGAATTATAAAGGAAAAAATCCTATGTCTTGGTCCCAGTGGAGAAGGCATCAGAGAATAAAAAAGGCTCAGAAGGAATACAGGCCAAGAGAAGCTGGAGAATCTAGTAGCAACCAAGTCCCATACCAGGGGGCAAAGTCAAACAAACCTCCGGTGGAACGCAGATTATTCGAAGCTGAAAAACTCTTGGATGAAGAAGAAAAGATGCGTTCAAATTCTTGGAAAGAAGAGGATAAAATGACAAATGATTTTGATTCTGATGGAGTGTCATCTATAAACTTGAATTGCAATGTTGTTTCCGTACTCCCTCACGAGTTTAATCAGGAAACTGAAGTAGAAGACTGTGAAGAGGCTGATATCGAAGAAATGACAAAACACAAACCTGTGTGTTACTATGTGCTGAATAATGGTGCAGTAGAAGAACAGAATGCTTTCTTCGAAAGACCTGATGAGGGTATGCGAAATCATTTGAAGCCACTCTATATCAGGGCTAAGATTGAGAACGTTGGCATTAATAAAGTCCTAGTTGATGGGGGAGCAGCAGTGAACCTAATGCCTCAATACATGCTAAAAAGAATTGGTATGTTCGATACGGATATAAGGCCACATAACATGGTTTTATCTAACTACGAAGGCAAAATAGGACAAACACTGGGAGTTGTTCAAGTCAATTTGACAGTAGGCTCAGTTACCAGGCCAACCACGTTCATGGTTATACCAGCAAAGGCAAACTACAATCTTTTGCTTGGTAGGGAATGGATTCATGGGGTAGCAGCTGTGCCCTCAACAATGCATCAGAGGGTGACAATTTGGAGAGAAGATGGTATAGTGGAGAATATCGAAGGTGATCAGAGTTACTACATGGCTGAGGTCAACCAGGTGAACAAAACCAACTTCGACAGGAACCTGGCAAACATAGGCCCTTGTCATGCTGCAGAAGAGATGTATACCCCAAATAAAAAGGCGTTATACTATTTAACTTTACACCCAAATGGTTTCCAATGGGATAGAGAGATCATGGATGGTCCACCAGATACAGCACCATTGGAGAATTATCCGACAGTACGGCCAACAGGCTGGGACGATGACATTAATCATGTCTGAGTCTTCGTTCTTCGAAAAGATTTCGGCCTATGTGGCCGAGAACAAAAGGAAGGCGGCTCTCGAAGCCGAACTATCAGATACAAAGATAGATGCAGTTTTAACCAAAGAAGGAATAACAGAATTGGAGATACGTACGAGTTTCGAACTCCCTGAACACACGGCTCCAGACGAAGAGATCATAAGAGAAGAACCAAACCAAAGGTTGGATGCAATATACGACGAGGAACCTTTGGGGTTCGAAAAAGACCCAATGGCGCCGAATATAAAGATGTTGGCCCAAGATCCACTTGAAGAAGTAAATCTTGGAGACAATGATCAAAAAAGGATAACATATATCAGCGCGAAACTAGAACCAGAATTGAAAGCAACGGTCATCAAAATGCTGAAAGAAAACAGAAATTGTTTTGCTTGGGACTATGATGAGATGCCTGGTCTAGGAAGGGATTTAGTCGAACTAAAATTACCAATAAAAGAAGGGAAGAAGCCCATAAAGCAAACTCCCAGAAGATTCGCGCCAGAGATTCACTCGAAGATTAAAGCAGAGGTCGAAAGACTCTTACGGTGCAAATTTATCCAAACTACAAGGTATGTTGAGTGGATTGCTAATATAGTACCTGTAATTAAAAAGAATGGCTCATTAAGAGTATGCATAGACTTTCGTGACCTTAATGCAGCTACTCCTAAAGACGAGTATCCCATGCCTATAGCAGAAATGCTAGTAGACTCAGCCGCAGGTTTTGAGTATTTGAGCATGTTGGATGGATATTCGGGATACAATCAAATTTTTATAGCAGAAGATGATGTATCCAAGACAGCATTTCGTTGCCCAGGGGCAATAGGCACTTACGAATGGGTTGTGATGCCTTTTGGTTTGAAAAACGCTGGGGCAACTTATCAAAGAGCAATGAATTCTATATTCCATGACTTTATAGAAACATTCATGCAAGTGTATATAGATGACATTGTGGTAAAATCTACCTCGGGTATGAGTCATCTCGATCATCTGAGCCAATCATTCGAAAGAATGAGGAAATATGGCTTGAAGATGAACCCCCTTAAATGTGCTTTCTTTGTGCAGGCAGGTGATTTCTTGGGGTTCGTAGTCCACAAAAAAGGGATAGAAATTAACCAGAACAAGACGAAAGCCATTAGGGAAACCAAGTCCCCATCCACGAAGAAAGAACTACAATCATTATTGGGCAAGATAAATTTCTTAAGGAGATTTATCTCTAACTTGAGTGGACGCACGCAAGCTTTCTCACCTCTACTTCGGCTTAAGCAAGGAAAATTCGAATGGCGTGCTGAACATCAAGAAGCTTTCGATCAGATAAAGCAATACTTGACTTGTCCACCAATTCTGTCTCCCCCAAATGGGAAGAAGCACACGCGCCTATACATTTCAGCATCAAATAAAACAATAGGCAGCATGCTTGCCCAGGAGGATGAGAATGGCATCGAGAGAGCCATTTATTACTTAAGTAGAGTACTCAATGATGCAGAGACTAGATATACTGATATAGAAAAACTCTGCCTTTGTTTGTATTTCTCCTGTATCAAACTTAAGTATTATATAAAGCCAGTTGATGTTTACGTTTCATCTCATTGTGATGTTATTAAACATATGTTATCTAAGCCAATACTACATAGTCGAATTGGCAAATGGGCTTTGGCCCTTACTGAATATTCATTAATATTTCAGCCTCTCAAGGCAATGAAAGGTCAGATTGTGTCAGACTTCATTGTCGACCATGCGGTGGTTGAGAATCATCAGCATTATGTGGACTTAAAACCTTGGAAGTTATACTTCGATGGTTCAACGCATAGAGAGGGTACTGGGGTTGGAATATTGATAATTTCTCCTGATGGAATTCCAACAAAGCTCAAGTTTAAAATCGAAGGTCCATTATGCTCCAACAATGAAGCTGAATACGAAGCATTAATTGCTGGACTTGAGGCTTTGTTAGAATTGGGGGCAACCAGAGTCGAAATTAAAGGAGACTCCGAATTGGTCATCAAACAATTGACAAAGGAGTACAAGTGTATCAAAGAGAGTTTGATCATGTATTTTGTCATCGCAAATAGGCTACTCAAGAAATTCGAATATGTGGAATTAAAACACGTATCAAGGGTGAATAACCAGGAAGCAAACGACTTGGCACAATTAGCTTCAGGATATAAAGTATCAAAAGAAAAGTTGGAGGAATTGATTGAAGTAAGAGGAAGAGCAATGTTTACTAAACTTTCGCCAAGTGATCTAGAAAACTCACAATTGGAAGTACTAAATATAGACTCGTTGGCAGACACAGATTGGAGGAGTCCAATTATTAGCTACCTAAAAAACCCTTTGACGGATACAGACAGGAGAATCAAGTATAGAGCATTGTCATATTTTTTGATGGGAAATGAATTATTCAAGAAAACTCCTGAAGGGGTATTGTTGAAATGCTTGGGTGAAGCAGAAGCATATTTGGCTCTGTCGAACGTACATAGTGGGGCATGTGGTGCACATCAAGCAGGGCACAAAATGAAATGGCTCTTGTTTCGTTATGGGATGTATTGGCCTTCGATGTTAAAGGATTGCATAGAGTTTGCGAAAGGGTGCCAAGAGTGCCAAGAACATGCAGGTATCCAACACGCTCCAGCAAACGAATTAAGTACGATAGTAAAACCATGGCCTTTCAGGGGATGGGCATTAGATTTGATTGGAGAAATTCACCCCAAGTCATCTAAAGGTCAAAGGTACATTTTGGTAGGAATAGACTATTTCACAAAATGGGTCGAAGCAATACCACTGGCAAATGTGGATCAAGAGGCTGTGATTGAGTTTATTCAGAAACACATTATATATAGGTTTGGAATCCCAGAAAGTATAACAACTGATCAGGGATCAGTCTTTACTGGACGAAAAATGCAAGACTTTGCCAGAGAAATAGGTTTCAAGTTATTTACTTCTACACCTTATTACACCCAAGCAAATGGACAGGTTGAAGCAGCAAACAAAATAATAATTGGCCTTATTAAGAAACATGTGGGAAAGAAACCTAAGAATTGGCATAAGACTTTAGATCAAGCGCTCTGGGCTTGTCGGACATCTCCAAAAGAAGCCACAAATACAACTCCTTTCCAGTTGACGTTTGGACATGATGCAGTACTCCCAATTGAGATATGTTTGCAATCGGTAAGAATACAAAGACAAGCAGACATTCCTCCCAACGTATACTGGGAGTTAATGATGAATGAGTTAGTAGATTTGGACGAAGACAGACTTCGGGCACTGGAAATGATAAAAAGGCAAAAGGAAAGAGTGTCCAGAGCATATAATAAAAAGGTGAAAGGTAAAACTTTTGTTAGTAATGACTTAGTTTGGAAAGTTATTTTACCTATAGATCGAAAGAATCAGGCACTTGGTAAATGGTCCCCACATTGGGAAGGACCCTTCCGAATCTTGAAAGTATTCTCGAACAATGCTTACGAAATTGAAGAATTAGCAGAAGATCGTAGGATCTTAAGAGTAAACGGGAAATATTTGAAGAGATATAAACCAAGTATGTACGAAGTAAGGATTGCAAGAACGTAGATACTCAGGGTACTACGAAAAGCCAAAATGGTCAGGCATGTGTCAAAACATATACGCTACGTTGATCAAAATGGCTTTGCGATCAGAATAAATTTTAAATGGAAGGAAAAGAGTCTAAGGAGACACCAAAAGTGTTTTTCATTTAAAAGCATGGAAGTACATGCATTACAAGGGATCCAAAGAACAGGATCCAAGATTACAAAAAAAAAAAGAAAAAAAAGGGCATATAAATAAAAAAAAACCTAAGGAAAAAACTAGCTAGTTGATCCTTTGGTCCAAGCCTTCCAAGGACAGCACAGGCGAAGGTTCAGCTTCGAACATATCCCTGGCTCCAGAGCCACGCATCCGCCTCACTACACCTTTCTTCAGGAAAATGTAACTGAGGAGTCTCCCGTAGGGAAGACAAGTCACACTCCCTCGACGGTCAACACCGATAGAGACAGCTTTAACAAGTCCTTTAAAGATCATTAAAGGAATGTTAATTTTCCTCCCTCGAAGACCACAAAGGATGAACTCCAAGTCTTCAACCATGATGTTGTTTTCATCGATCCGCCGAGGTTGGAAGTTCCCCACGAGCATCTGGTGCCAGATCCTGATGACTTTGGCACTGAAGCGATCATTGTCCATAAGAGTTCTCAACATGAGATGAGTAGTCATGCTGAAACTGTTGTCATCAAAAGTTGCACCAGAGTTATTGCATCTTATTAGGTTGGCAATAGTGGTGGGAATGATGCTGAGACGAGCGTGTCGAATTTCAGAATCAATGGTGGTCCTACCTTCAGGATCTATGCGTAAAGACGCATTCATCCAGAATTCTGCCACCATATTGGGGTAAATAGCACCCTCCAAGACTTCTTCAAAATAGAAGTCCAGTTCTTGGTTGACAAAGAGGTTTTCGATATTGATAAAATGACGAACAAGTTCATCCTCAGAGAGTCTGAACTCGCCTCTGATGAGGGCTTTGATGTCGTTAAAGAAGAGAGTTTCAGCCATTGCAAGATAAGAAAGGTGTTCTGAGAGAGAAGTTGTGTGTTTTCTTTTTTTGTGTTTGGTTTGGAGAGAAAGCGCATGAATGAAGAAATGAAGACAATATTTGACCCTTTATATAGACTGGGAATACTGAAGGGTGGTTTTTAATTGTTAATGAGTGATTGGACTGCGGTTGGTTTTCCAAAGAAAGAAGTTATGGCTTCCGCCGTTTCCCGCCCTTGGAAGTTGAAAAGTAATCATGAAACTGATGCACGCACGTCTTAAACCGACGTTTTGGAGAAAGTGACGTCACTGTTTAATAATGATTATGGCTAGAGAAGGGGAAACGTCAAGTCTAGAGGCAAGGATGCTGCGAAAGATGTTCAGGTTCTACACGTTGCATTAAATAAAAAGCACTGTAGAGAATCTAAAGATATATTTTGGCAGAAATGTTTAGATTCGCTAAAAGTAATGCTGGCAAACATTATAGATATAAATGGGAGTCAAGCATACAAATATTATGAGTCTACAGTAGTTTCGATTACAAAACAAAGGTGCAACAAGTAACAGGACTGAAAACATCTAGTTAAAATCCTTAGGGAGATCCGTTTTGATCTTCAAGTATTGAGTCTCCCACGAAGACATACGAAGCTCAATTAGTGCCCGTTGTTTCTTCAACCTTTCGATTTCTGGCACTAATTTCTGTGCAGTCTCGAAATGTCTAATTCCCGACTGCACCACTTCGAGCAAATCTTGTTGGTTAGATTTTTGTATGGCTGCCTGACAACGTTCAGCTTCTTTTATCTTGTCCTCGAGTGCCTTTATCTCTTGTTTCCAGGAGTTGATGTTCTTCTCATAATCATCAAAGGCCTTCTGATTTTCTGAATGTTTAAGCTTGAGGGCCTCACCTTGTTTCGTTGCGTCCACAGCAGAGTTCCATGAAGAGTCATGAGAGGCCTTTGTCTCAGATAGCTCTTTTTCGACATTTTGCTTTCGAAGAATGTTGGTCTGGAGTTGCTCGAGTAGAGAGCCTAACAGAACAATTACCTCTGAAACTTCTGTGGAAACTTGAAGCAAATCTACCTTCTTTAGAAGTTGATTTAAGTTGTGACTCTTAATAGGTTCCCGGTTGAGGACGTCTACAAGATTGACCCCAAAGAATCTCTCTTTTATTTGTCGGAGGAGGCTAGGAATATCTTCTTTATCACTAGATTCTACAGTTGCAGCTGGAGAGACATTAAGTTCCGAAGGCGAAGAAGTATTCGCATCCATGATGGCCTTTAAGAAACTAAGAGGATCAGTTTGCTTAAGTTGTTCCAGCTCCAAAGGAGTAGGCTTCACGGGGGCAAGCGTCGAAGTTGTCTCAGGAATGGTTTTCGTATCAAGAGTCGAAGTCCCTTGAGGATCTTGTTTTTCTGGTTGAGAAATTTCTTCCATAGCATCTTGCTCCGACGCAGTTGTCATACCCTAATTTTTTACCCCCCCTGAGATGACATATCTTCAGGATTTTTCATCAAGTCAAAGCAAGTACCCAGAACAGCCTGACATTCAATCGAGGGTGTTCAAAGACAAGAAAACTCAGGCAAAGGATCAATCAATAGGAGGATTAGTCTCTAACACAATCATGAGACTCAAAAGCCTCATTATTACACCTATGATTGATTAAGACACCCAGTCATCTAAGTACAGGATTACTCAGATCAACAGACTAGGGTTTGGAGCCTATCAAGGACTAAAATCAGGGATCACCTTTGGGAAACCCTAAAAAGCCCCAGGAAACCATTCAAAGACATTAATCATCTTCAAATAACTCTTATGACAAGATCCACTGGACATTACACCTCAATTCAAAGTCTACACTCATCATTGTCCTCTGGTCGACAATTAGGGTTTTTGACCTAATTCACCAAGATAGTTGACTTTTAATCAGGGCATGGATCCAAAACTCAAGACATGATTCAAGAATCTCTACTACCTCAATATAATCCATTTACATCATTCATTTGAGGAAAAGATCTTGTTTCTACACAAAAGCCCAAAAATTCACTTTGTCAGGAAAAGTCAACCGTGTGGGATCATCATTGACTTTTAAGGTTTTTGGTCAAAAAATGACTTTCAAAGACCAATATCATCAATATATGGATGTCAAAGTCATTTGACCAAAGAAATTCAAAGAAATTCATCAAGGAGCAAAAAGTCGGGAATTAGGGTTTTTGAGGGCATGGTGAGAACTCAAAATTTCACCTACACAACTCAAAAAACTTCCAACATGAAAGTTGTAGATCTTGCAAAATAAAACAACATCTCACATAAGAACTTTTTTCAAAAGATCAACCATTTAAGGGTTTTGAAAATTTTGAAGTTTTAGGTCATAAACACTTAGAAAATTTTCTAAGTGTTTTAACCTAGTTTTCATCCAACTTTGGGCTCATTTTTCACAAATTTCCCAAATGATTCTGAAGAAGACATAAACTAATGATTTGAAGTAGATGTTTAGGGCTTTCCAAATTGTGTTCAACCTTCTTCAAATTCAATTTGAGCTAAGAGTTATGCTTGTTCAAAGTTGGCCTCATGAAGTAAAATTATAGGTCATGCATCATTTTTGAACTTTGAAATTTTGTGCACATGACCTCAATTATGGATGCTACACGACCCATAACATATCTGAAACAATGCCATGCATTCATTTTCACCATGCCATAAGGATTGAAGAAGATTCTAAAAACAAGGACATGTGATTATGTAATGATTACATTTGTGAATTTATGGCAAATTGATGAATCACCCAAGGAATCTTCTCACCAACCAATTAGAGCTTATTTCTGGCTCAGAATTGTCCCCTAAGATCAAGCAAAATCGAGGGCTAGGGGATTGATCAAATGGAAT